>NC_091934.1:30327994-30330494 GCF_041260155.1 Ptychodera flava | reverse complement strand
CAATCTCTTCATCCTGTTGCCATTACTGACACAATCTAAACTTATATTGTAATGTAACAAATACAGTGGTATAACTTACTTTCTGTTATGACGAGAGAGAGAGAGAGAGAGAGAGAGAGAGAGAGAGAGAGAGAGAGAGAGAGAGAGAGAGAGAGAGAGAGAGAGAGAGAGAGAGAGAGAGAGAGAGAGAGAGAGAGAGAGAGAGAGAGAGAGAGAGAGAGAGAGAGAGAGAGAGAGAGAGAGAGAGAGAGAGAGAGAGAGAGAGAGGTGTTATTGTACATGATTTTATAGTCACTCACCTTGTGTACAATATTTGGCAATACACAGCAATAAAATTAGAGTTCTTTTGTATTGTTATTTACTGTCCATTGTACATTGCTTTTGACATTCGACAATAAAATGGTATATACATGAAGGCCACATCTGCATAAGAGCCAGATCGAAATATACAATCTGTTTATCCTGTTACCATTACCGACACAATCAAGTCTTAAATTGTCATATAACTAATACAGTGGTATAACTTACCCGCTATTACGACCAGAGAGAGAGAGAGAGAGAGAGAGAGAGAGAGAGAGAGAGAGAGAGAGAGAGAGAGAGAGAGAGAGAGAGAGAGAGAGAGAGAGAGAGAGAGAGAGAGAGGTGTTATTGTACATGATTTTATTGTCACTCACCTTGTATACAATATTTGGCAATACACGGCAATGTAATTAGAGTTCTTTTGTATTGTTAATTAATGTCCATGGTACATTGCTTTTGACATTTGACAAGAAAATGGTATATACGTGAAGGCCACCTATGCATAACAGCCAGTACGAACTATACCATTTGTTCATTCTGTTGCCATTACCGACAATCAAGTCTTAAATTGTCATATAACTAATACAGTGGTTTAACTTACAAACTATTACGACCAGAGAGAGACAGACAGACAGACAGACAGACAGAGAAAGAGAGAGACACAGAGAGAGAGAGAGTTATTGTACATGATTTTATAGTCCCTCAGCTTATGTATAATATTGGCCAAAAGACGGTAACTAAGAGTTCTTTTGGTATTGCTTATATATACCAACAGCACATGACTTTAGCATTAACAAGAAAAGTTTTTTTCATGGCGTGCAGCTATGGATATTGGCTTATGTTTGTTTTCTTGTCAGAAATATGTCGATTCTACGATATTTTCATCCCTTCTCACTACCAAAACAATAAAGGTTGAAATTGTTACGCAAATAATAGGGTAAATAACTTTATTTCCATGTTACATGGCTTTTGACATTTGACAAGAAAAGGGTATATACATGAAGGCCACATATTCATAAGAGCCAGTACGCAATATACAATCTGTTCATCCTGTTATCATTACCGACACAATCAAGTCTTAAATTGTCATATAATAAATACAGTGGTATAACTTACTTGCTATCACGACCAGAGAGAGAGAGAGAGAGAGAGAGAGAAGAGAGAGAGAGAGAGAGAGAGAGAGAGAGAGAAGAGAGAGAGAGAGAGAGAGAGAGAGAGAGAGAGAGAGTGTGTGTGTGTGTGTTGTGTGTGTTATTGTACATGATTTTATTGTCACTCACTTTGCATACAATATTTGGAATACACGGCAATGTAATTAGAATTCTTTTGTATTGTTAATTAATGTCCATGGTACATTGCTTTTGGTATTCGACAAGAAAATGGTATATACGTGAAGGCCACCTATGCATAACAGCCAGTACGAACTATACCATTTGTTCATTCTGTTGCCATTACCGACACAATCAAGTCTTAAATTGTCATATAACTAATACAGTGGTTTAACTTACAAACTATTACGACCAGAGAGAGACAGACAGACAGACAGACAGACAGAGAAAGAGAGAGACACAAAGAGAGAGTTATTGTACATGATTTTATAGTCCCTCAGCTTATGTATAATATTGGCCAAAAGACGGTAACTAAGAGTTCTTTTGGTATTGCTTATATATACCAACAGCACATGACTTTAGCAATTAACAAGAAAAAGTTTTTTTCATGGCGTGCAGCTATGGATATTGGCTTATGTTTGTTTTCTTGTCAGAAATATGTCGATTCTACGATATCTTCATCCCTTCTCACTACCGAAACAATAAAGGTTGAAATTGTTACGCAAACAATAGGGTAAATAAATGTATTTCCATGGTACATGGCTTTTGACATTTGACAAGAAAAGGGTATATACATGAAGGCCACATATTCATAAGAGCCAGTACGCAATATACAATCTGTTCATCCTGTTATCATTACCGACACAATCAAGTCTTAAATTGTCATATAATAATACAGTGGTTAACTTACTGCTATCACGAACAGAGAGAGAGAGAGAGAGAGAGAGAGAGAGAGAGAGAGGAGAGAGAGAGAGAGAGAGAGAGAGAGAGAGAGAGAGAGAGAGAGAGAGAGAGAGAGAGAGAGAGAGAGAGAGAGAGAGAGAGAGAGAGTTATTGTACATGATTTTATAGTCACTCACCTTGTATACAAT
>NC_091934.1:30320494-30325494 GCF_041260155.1 Ptychodera flava | reverse complement strand
AGAGAGAGAGTTATTGTACATGATTTTATAGTCCCTCAGCTTATGTATAATATTGGCCAAAAGACGGTAACTAAGAGTTCTTTTGGTATTGCTTATATATACCAACAGCACATGACTTTAGCAATTAACAAGAAAAGTTTTTTTCATGGCGTGCAGCTATGGATATTGGCTTATGTTTGTTTTCTTGTCAGAAATATGTCGATTCTACGATATCTTCATCCCTTCTCACTACCGAAACAATAAAGGTTGAAATTGTTACGCAAATAATAGGGTAAATAACTTTATTTCCATGTTACATGGCTTTTGACATTTGACAAGAAAAGGGTATATACATGAAGGCCACATATTCATAAGAGCCAGTACGCAATATACAATCTGTTCATCCTGTTATCATTACCGACACAATCAAGTCTTAAATTGTCATATAACTAATACAGTGGTATAACTTACAACTATACGAACAGAGAGAAAGAGAGAGAGAGAGAGAGAGAGAGAGAGAGAGAGAGAGAGAGAGAGAGAGAGAGAGAGAGAGAGAGAGAGGGGGGGGGGGAGAGAGAGAGAGAGAGAGAGAGAGACAGACAGACAGACAGACGAGACAGACAGACAGAGAGACAGACAGACAGACAGAGAAAGAGAGGACAGAGAGAGAGAGAGTTATTTTACATGATTTTATAGTCCCTCAGCTTATGTATAATATTGGCCAATAGACGGTAACTAAGAGTTCTTTTGGTATTGCTTATATATACAAACAGCACATGACTTTAGCAATTAACAAGAAAAAGGTTTTTTCATGGCGTGCAGCTATGGATATTGGCTTATGTTAGTTTTCTTGTCAGAAATATGTTGATTCTACGATTTCTTCATCCCTTCTCACTACCGAAACAATAAAGGTTGAAATTGTTACGCAAATAATAGGGTAAATAAATTTATTTCCATTGTTCACGGCTTTGACATTTGACAAGAAAAGGGTATATACATGAAGGCCACATATTCATAAGACACAGTATGCAATATACAATCTGTTCATCCTGTTATCATTACCGACACAATCAAGTCTTAAATTGTCATATAACTAATACAGTGGTATAACTTACTTCCTATCACGACCAGAGAGAGAGAGAGAGAGAGAGAGAGAGAGAGAGAGAGAGAGAGAGAGAGAGAAGAGAGAGAGAGAGAGAGAGAGAGAGAGAGAGAGAGAGTTATTGTACATGATTTTATAGTCCCTCAGCTTATGTATAATATTGGCCAAAAGACGGTAACTAAGAGTTCTTTTGGTATTGCTTATATATACCAACAGCACATGACTTTAGCAATTAACAAGAAAAAGTTTTTTTCATGGCTTGCAGCTATGGATATTGGCTTATGTTTGTTTTCTTGTCAGAAATATGTCGATTCTACGATATTTTCATCCCTTCTCACTACCAAAACAATAAAGGTTGAAATTGTTACGCAAATAATAGGGTAAATAACTTTATTTCCATGTTACATGGCTTTTGACATTTGACAAGAAAAGGGTATATACATGAAGGCCACATATTCATAAGAGCCAGTACGCAATATACAATCTGTTCATCCTGTTATCATTACCGACACAATCAAGTCTTAAATTGTCATATAATAAATACAGTGGTATAACTTACTTGCTATCACGGCAGAGAGAGCGAGAGAGAGAGAGAGAGAGAGAGAGAGAGAGAGAGAGAGAGAGAGAGAGAGAGAGAGAGAGAGAGAGAGAGAGAGAGAGAGAGAGAGAGAGAGAGAGGTGTTATTGTACATGATTTTATAGTCACTTACCTTGTATACAATATTTGGCAATACACAGCAATGTAATTAGAGTTCTATTGTATTGTTATTTAATGTCCATGGTACATTGCTTTTGACATTTGACAAGAAAATGGTATATACGTGAAGGCCACCTATGCATAACAGCCAGTACGAAATATACAATTTGTTCATCCTGTTGCCATTACCGACACAATCAAGTCTTAAATTGTCATATAACAAATACAGTGCTATAACTTACCGACTATTACGACCAGAGAGAGAGAGAGAGAGAGAGAGAGAGAGAGAGAGAGAGAGAGAGAGAGAGAGAGAGAGAGAGAGAGAGAGAGAGAGAGAGAGAGAGAGAGAGAGAGAGAGAGAGAGAGAGTTATTGTACATGATTTTACAGTCCCTCAGCTTATGTATAATATTGGCCAATAGACGGTAAATAAGAGTTCTTTTAGTATTGCTTATATACCAACAGCACATGACTTTAGCAAATAACAAGAAAAAGGTTGTTTCATGGCGTGCAGCTAAGGATATGGGCTTATGTTTGTTTTCTTGTCAGAAATATGTTGATACTACGATTTCTTCATCCCTTCTCACTACCGAAACAATAAAGGTTGAAATTGTTACGCAAATAATAGGGTAAATAACTTTATTTCCATGTTACATGGCTTTTGACATTTGACAAGAAAAGGGTATATACATGAAGGCCACATATTCATAAGAGCCAGTACGCAATATACAATCTGTTCATCCTGTTATCATTACCGACACAATCAAGTCTTAAATTGTCATATAACTAATACAGTGGTGTAACTTACAAACTATTACGAACAGAGAGAAAGAGAGAGAGAGAGAGAGAGAGAGAGAGAGAGAGAGAGAGAGAGAGAGAGAGAGAGAGAGAGAGAGAGAGAGAGAGAGAGGGGGAGGGAGAGAGAGAGAGAGAGAGAGAGAGAGAGAGACAGACAGACAGAGACAGACAGACAGACAGACAGACAGACAGACAGACAGAGAAAGAGAGAGACAGAGAGAGAGAGAGTTATTTTACATGATTTTTATAGTCCCTCAGCTTATGTATAATATTGTCCAATAGACGGTAACTAAGAGTTCTTTTGGTATTGCTTATATATACAAACAGCACATGACTTTAGCAATTAACAAGAAAAAGGTTTTTTCATGGCGTGCAGCTATGGATATTGGCTTATGTTAGTTTTCTTGTCAGAAATATGTTGATTCTACGATTTTTTCATCCCTTCTCACTACCGAAACAATAAAGGTTGAAATTGTTACGCAAATAATAGGGTAAATAAATTTATTTCCATTGTTCACGGCTTTGACATTTGACAAGAAAAGGTATATACATGAAGGCCACATATTCATAAGACACAGTATGCAATATACAATCTGTTCATCCTGTTATCATTACCGACACAATCAAGTCTTAAATTGTCATATAACTAATACAGGGGTATAACTTACTTCCTATCACGACCAGAGAGAGAGAGAGAGAGAGAGAGAGAAGAGACAGAGAGAGAGAGACAGAGAACAGAGAGAGAGAGAGAGACAGAGAGAGAGAGAGAGAGAGAGAGAGAGAGAGAGAGAGAGAGAGAGAGAGAGAGAGAGAGAGAGAGAGAGAGAGAGAGAGAGAGAGTTATTGTACATGATTTTATAGTCCCTCAGCTTATGTATAATATTGGCCAAAAGACGGTAACTAAGAGTTCTTTTGGTATTGCTTATATATACCAACAGCACATGACTTTAGCAATTAACAAGAAAAGTTTTTTTCATGGCTTGCAGCTATGGATATTGGCTTATGTTTGTTTTCTTGTCAGAAATATGTCGATTCTACGATATTTTCATCCCTTCTCACTACCAAAACAATAAAGGTTGAAATTGTTACGCAAATAATAGGGTAAATAACTTTATTTCCATGTTACATGGCTTTTGACATTTGACAAGAAAAGGGTATATACATGAAGGCCACATATTCATAAGAGCCAGTACGCAATATACAATCTGTTCATCCTGTTATCATTACCGACACAATCAAGTCTTAAATTGTCATATAATAAATACAGTGGTATAACTTACTTGCTATCACGGCAGAGAGAGCGAGAGAGAGAGAGAGAGAGAGAGAGAGAGAGAGAGAGAGAGAGAGAGAGAGAGAGAGAGAGAGAGAGAGAGAGAGAGAGAGAGAGGTGTTATTGTACATGATTTTATAGTCACTCGCCTTGTGTACAATATTCGGCAATACACAGCAATGAAATTAGAGTTCTATTGTATTGTTATTTAATGTCCATGGTACATTGCTTTTGACATTCGACAATAAAATGGTATATACGTGAAGGCCAAATATGCATAACAGCCAGTACGAAATATACAATTTGGTTATCCTGTTTTCATTACCGACACAATCAAGTCTCAAATTGTCACATAACTAATACAGTGGTATAACTTACCGACTATTACGACCAGAGAGAGAGAGAGAGAGAGAGAGAGAGAGAGAGAGAGAGAGAGAGAGAGAGAGAGAGAGAGAGAGAGAGAGAGAGAGAGAGAGAGAGAGAGAAAGTTATTGTACATGCTTTTACAGTCCCTCAGCTTATGTATAATATTGGCCAATAGACGGTAAATAAGAGTTCTTTTAGTATTGCTTATATATACCAACAGCACATGACTTTAGCAAATAACAAGAAAAAGGTTGTTTCATGGCGTGCAGCTAAGGATATGGGCTTATGTTTGTTTTCTTGTCAGAAATATGTTGATACTACGATTTCTTCATCCCTTCTCGGTACCGAAACAATAAAGCTTCCGTTGTAAGCAAATAATAGGATAAATAAACTTAAGTCCATGGTACATGGCATTTGACATTTGACAATAAAATGGTATATACATGAAGGCCACATCTGCATAAGAGCCAGAACGAAATATACAATCTGTTTATCCTGTTATCATTACCGACACAATCAAGTCTTAAACTGTCATATAACTAATACAGTGGTATAACTTACCGCTATTACGACCAGAGAGAGAGAGAGAGAGAGAGAGAGAGAGAGAGAGAGAGGAGAGAGAGAGAGAGAGAGAGAGAGAGAGAGAGAGAGAGAGAGAGAGAGAGAGAGAGAGAGAGAGAGAGAGAAAGTTATTGTACATGCTTTTACAGTCCCTCAGCTTATGTATAATATTGGCCAATAGACGGTAAATAAGAGTTCTTTTAGTATTGCTTATATATACCAACAGCA
>NC_091934.1:30110782-30315394 GCF_041260155.1 Ptychodera flava | reverse complement strand
GGCTATTCACACCTACATAGTTGAGGCATTTATGGACAAGACGGTGCGGTAACTGGCTGCCAGGTGACTCTACGAGAACTCATACTATCGACTTGACGTCAGACTCCAAACACTCTCAACAATGGACCATGCAAGTAAGGTGCTACGTATGCTTGGCGACCATTTACACGAACGTTTGTCCATGTAAACGGTAAGTTTCATTACTGTTATCAAGCCGAATATGTGAATCTAATTGGTGTTGTCTTAACAAGGTAAAGGCAAGAGTATCTGACGGGTTGTATTGTAACTTGTTTTGCTTGATAATATACATGGACTGCTGTAGTAATTGGGGATATTACTCGCGTTTTTTGACTACACGTCATACTTTCGCCTAGAATATTAGGCCTTGTGCTGGTGCCGAAAATAGCTTCATAGATCATATTGCAATGTTAGAATATCAAAATTGATATTATTGTTTCAGGCCAACAAAAGGTCTAATTTTTTTTATTCCGTCATTACAATATTACTTTTGGTTGAATATGGTCAGTCGAATGGCTCCTTCATATTACTTCAAGTACGGTTCAATTACTGATACTATTTATTAACTTTATGCTCAATTTTTATACCTCTAAACTAGCAATGTATTGTGAAATTGTTAGGACTCAAACTTGTGTAATAATTACAAATTTCAGCGATCGATGATGACGTGATCAATGGAAATGCCGAAAGGGTTGTCAAGGAAGCGCTAAAATGGCTGCCACCCGAAAGACAAATAATGAAGGTAGGGAATTGTAGACCGGGGTGACGTCACTGTGATTGTTCAGCCAATCACAAAATACAGAATGTAAACACACTTGTCAAACAAATATGCCTGTTATTTGAATAAATATATAGACTTAAGATTTTAAGATGAACGTCGACATGAAAAATAGTTCTCTTGTTCTGAATTAACCGGCATAATTTGTGAATGGTCATATACATTGTCTCTAGAAAAAATATATTATTCAATAATGTTGTAGTTAAAACGATGACTAAATTAAAGTAAAAAAGGTTCAATACTTAACAGATCCAAACTGGCCGATAGGAATATTTACTTGAACAGGCCCAATTTAAATGTGAAGGGATGTCTCTTTTATCATTTTTAATAGCGATGATGGCACTTTTATATACATATTTCTGATCTTTCCTGTCGATGCAAATGGTAATATTAGGTGTGAATGTCAATATGTACGGACTAATTCGAAATTTCAGGCTTGAACCAAGTCTAAATCAACCATATAGCTTCATGCAGTGTTTCCGCTGCAAACATGCACAATCGTGAGAGGAACAATTTTTTTACTGGAATAATCCTAATACTCAAAATATTCAACTTTTTCTAAATTATTGAATGCTTGTCACACTTAGCGCTACTTGTGTCTTTAACACATAATGAACAAATGGTCTTTTGTCAGGTTCCTACAGGTACGACACCGCTTGTGTTTAATTTCGTCAACAGTACGACTGCACAAAACGTAAGTAGTTTGACTTCATACAGCGTGATCACACTCAGCTTCCCTGCAGTAGATATGTTTTCAACCTTGTTTTATAGTAAAGCATAGCTGATTCCATACATTTACGGTCAATCTCTACTCATCTTTTAGTACATGGGTTACACCACGGGCGTACATTACTTGGAAAAGCTAAACCCCGATTAGCACTCCGGGGATGCGTTTGCAGACACTGGTGTTTTCTATCGTGCCAAATCTCCTAGTGTTTGCAATGGGCAAATCATGCATTATTGACAGACTTGGTAGATCGACCTAGATTTGGCCTAAATGTGGCCCAGTTGCCACATGAGTAAGGGCAAAATGTTAAAATGTCACTAAATAAACGAAAACAAACGATCTTTGGCTTCAAACATGTAAATAGTCTGTATAGGCGAACGACAGACTCACCTATTTTTCACACTTAATGTACTCACCTTACATACGGCCACATCATACGTCATTTGAAAGCTTATTATCGCAACTTCAAGAAAATTGACGATGTGGAGCTGCCAAGTAGGGCCATACCCCCCATTAGCATAATTCACACGGGTATTCAATTTGCATAAATGCGATATAAAATTAGAAATTTCATTGTTTACTACTCTAAACATACTTTTAAACTGTCGAGTGATATATCAAATGAAAGGTATTTGCATGTAGAATAAACCATGGATATCCAAAGAGATATTCAAATTGATTTCACTGAAATATTTTATTATTTAAATACAGAAATGGTGTAAAGTAACGTCATGAAAGTGTAAGCAATAGATCATGATGAGTTCTCTATGATTGTGTCATATGAATGATGAAGATATGACATCAGTAGGATTAGTTTATAACAATTAATATACAGCAAAGAAATAACATCATCAAACTCTCCTAAGTGTTCATCAGTTATTTACCAAGGCGACTGTTTCGGGGATTTGAAGCAATACGGTCAACTGCCTTGGCTCCCGGAGTAGTACTGACCAGGTACCACCTGGTACATTTATATATATATATATATATATATATATATATATATATATATATATATATATATATATATATATATATATATATATATATATATATATATATATATATATATATATATATATATTTATATATATATATATATATTAGTGCTGTTGCCTTGGTGACAACATTTCAAGAAAATATTGGCATACTTGAGTAACATTAAAAGGTTTTCATATGCTGTGAATGGGTACACTCTCTGACCTATAAAAACTATTCATCGGTATCGGATAATAATGCAGACTTAAAGAGCTCTTCATATGTTTTGAAACATTAGTAAACAAACAAAATATTAATTTTTCAGACCTCATTTCAGCTGTTTTTTCTCCGTGTTCTATGCACTTTTCGCACATCATAATGCATGTGGTTGCATTGATGCTGCTGTTAAAATTTTTAAAATACCGTTGTTCAAAAGGGGAAAATAACTTTTTTCACTACAAATATGAAATATTTCCTTAAACTACTTTGTATATCTCTTTGGATATCACTTTTGTTTTTTACATGCAAATACTTTTCATTTGATATATCACTCGATAGTTTAGAAGCATGTTTAGAATATTTAATGAATTTTCTAATTGTATATCGCATTTATGCAAATTGCTTACCGGTGTAAATTATGCAAATTTGGGGATACGGCCTTACTTGACATTCAACATTGTCAGTTTTCTTAAATAAAAGCTTTAAAATGACGTATGATATGGCTGTATGATGTGGCTGTATGTGATGAAATATTTATATTATTGTTTTTCAAAAGGCGTAAATATTATTTTCAATATAAATATGAAAACATTGCAGTGAAACTAATTTAAATATCTCTTTAGATATCTATTTCGTATTCTACATGCAAACACCTTCCCTTTGATACATCACTCGATAGTTTAAAAGTATGTTTAGAGTAGTGAACAATGAATTTGTAATTTTATATTTCATTCATGCAAATAAGATACTCTTGTAAATTAAGCAAATTAGGGGCTATGGCCGTACTTGACAGATCAACATTGTCAATTTTCATAACGGAGAGATAATATGCTTTCAAATGATGTATGATGTAGCTGTATGTGTTAAAATTTTTAAAATATTGATCTTCAAGAGAGGAAAGTAACAGTGATTTTTCTAATTTTATGTCGCACTTATGCAAATTGGGTACCCGTGTGAATTATGCAAATTAGGGGTATGGCCCTAATTGGCAGCTCAACATCGTCAATATTCTTAAAGTAGAGATACTAAGCTTTCAAACGACGTATGACGTGGCCGTATGTCACGTGGGTACATTAAACTCCTAAAATAAGGCCCTTTTTGTGGATTCGCCGCTCCCCAGTAGCTTTTGAAACATTTGCATCTCTGGTCTTATTCTCGCTCCATGTCGTCGCCATTCGTTTCATTATCATATTCAGGCACTTGCTTTCTGTTATCGGATGACAGCTGTCGTATTTTATCTTCTTGTCACAGAAGAGCCTTTTGCCTGACACATGGCTATCAAATATGTGAGTGATATGCAGTGAACAATAGGTCATTAATGTCAAAATAACATAGCGGATCTTTGTCGATATAACAGATGTGGACTTGCCCTTTCTAGTCGTCAAAAGTGTGAAACTCTCTTGAATTTTTGTCAAAGAATGGTATAGTCCTTTGATTTTCGACTAGTGTTTAAAAATTGACATTCAATATTGTATTGCTTTTTCTAGCATCATATATATCCGTTTATATCTCCGTCTTCATGTTGTATTAAGTTTATTTAGGCTGAGCAAGAAAACTTTGTCAGACTTTTGAATTTTGAGTCATAAATGTTTTTAAGTTTGGCTAAGTCAATGCACTTATCATAAAACAAATTTCAGTTAACCAATCTATACCCCTGGACGGACCATGTCACAGTAAATGACGTTACCCACAATTCACCTTGATTTGTATACAATGCAATTGCTCATAGAGTGAAATCATTCTTGTGGGTAACCTCCCCTACTGCGAACATGTTGTTGCTGTTGCAGCTGCTATTGATTATGCTGATGTTTTTGTGGAGGTTATTGTTGTTGTTGTTGTTGTTGTTGTTGTTGTTGTTGTTGTTGTCGACGTGCCGTTGTTGAATTTAAAGACTGGTTAAGCTGCTAGGGATGAAAAGAGTTCCCTGTACTTTGTATATGTTAATATTGCATATACTGATTATGTGGATGCAGTCATAATCACATGTTCTCATGGGTACTGATCAGCTTATGATGATTTTCGAAGATTTCAAACTCTTCTGGCGCATTTAGATGTCTTGTTGTGTGCGCTTCTGGTCAAGCTTATGTCTCGGCACAAGTTACGACTAAAGCCCTTTGACAATCATCTCCCTTCTGAATGAATTACATATCTCGTTTATTAAATTCAAGTGTACTTTCTTACATAATCCATCTTTACTCAAAATGAAATACACATGTATAGTAATATCACACTATATCTGATTCTGTTCAACGAATCGCTGACTGGTCATAATTTTTTGTAGTGACTGTGCTTTTCCTGGCCTTTCCCATTTGTTAGTAAATTTCAATCACTGATGAGAACATTTTGCACTCAAAACTTACCTTTTCTTCATTGCTGGTTCGAACAAACCTTATCTCCGTTAATACTGCTAATTTATATGAGTGAGTAGCAGACTGAAATTGGTGATCCTGCTATTGTTCTTTTGAGAAACATATACATTTTTCAAACGCTCCACACGTGAACAGTATTTTCCTACCAATATCTACAAATCTACAAGTTTTGCCGGATCGGAAAATTCTTATTTTCCTTTTGTAAGTCATAATGGCAAGTCCTTGAGACATATCGCCAAATTTTCTTTGGCAAAAAAGCCGAATTGCTACGTATCGTAAAAGTGTCTGAAGTAAATTGACAAGTGTGTTTGGCACCTACGACCTATGTTGATGGATTTTTGGGCAGTCTAGTGATCGTATCATCGAGTTTTGGCACTGACCGAGACAATATTCTGGGAATATGTCTATTTTGAATTTTGGTTTAGTAATGCATTTCGTTTTAACCAACAATGAGTGGTAGATTGAGTCTGTTTTCGAAATTTTCGACCACGGCGCCACTTCATTGGTTACAACTAAGTGAAAACCATTTATTGAAGTCTGGATTTACATCCTTCTCCAGTATTCAAAGTTTCAGTGCACATGGATGAATTTTTGTTCTGCTATTTGTCACTTTATTGCTGTATTATTCACTCTCCTGTATTGTATATTTTTCAAAGTTCACCTCGCTAACGTGCATTTTACCTAAATGACGTCACCAATGGTCAAGGTACCATCTGCCACTTCTCTATGCTACATGTATATGGCCAGCGTCGGATGACCTTGGTATAGTCTGCTGACTATGTATTCAGGCAATAATATATAGTAGCATTTGACAAAGCTTTATTTCCATTCATCACTCTCATTGACTGTTAGGCAAATGTTGTAGGGTATTTGCTATGGTTCTCCTGGTACCGGAATAATCGTGTTCAATGGTGACTCCATTTCTACTCGTGAAGACAAATCTTATGCTGGCTCTTTCAATTATATTTAGACAGAAGGTGATAATTGAATGCTAAAATTCCTCCTAGTCTGTAACAGATAGTGGTATCCCCTGATCAACAACCGTTTCACGAGACTTCAAAAAATACTGCCCAGTGTATACAAATGATTGCGTCATCATTAATGCCATGTCTTGCGTCACAGTCCTATATATTCCCTTTCGAGGTTAGGTGACAGATACAGCTTTTAGGGACCCTTCAGTAATTACAGGGGGTGGGCCGGGGGAATTTCGCGCACACCTGTACCGTAAAATGTGACCCTCCCCCCTATCCTACTGTCTGAAATGTGACCCTCCCCTTTTCTGTCATATGATTCTAAAACTTGACCCTCCCCCGACCACTGCAGTATTCTCCCCAGGAATAACTAAAACAGTATCAGCTAATTTACATAACAATTGATTCAATTGTTATGTTATGGACAAATTACAGAGGGGAGGGCTGGTGTTTTTGGAGGGACAGCCGCATGAATTTTTGAAGAGATATGGTATTTCATACATTTGAGGGAGGGTCACCATATATTGTGCAACTATAAGAAGGCAAGATGTGGCTGATTTAGTGCTTCATCCAAAAATATCAAATCATAATACATGGAGTCTATCAAAACATGCTATATCTGTATATTATATATGTTTGATAATGTATTTAAATGTACTTTGCTTGAATTTGTGTACAAAAAATTGATTTCTGAATTTCATCTAAAAAGTTGTTCACTATGCATGGTGTCTATGATGAAATTATGAATAGTTTTTTCCAATACAAAAATAGGTAAATCTTTGCATTTGTGTACTCTTGATTATTGATATTAATGTTCTTGATTAGACTAGAGTGGTTACAAGTCTATGGTTGTGTAAGAAATTTGATTTTGGAATTTCACTGAAATGTTGATTCACTATGCATAGCGGTCTATGATAAAACTATGAATAATTTTTTTCAGTGCAAAATTAGATTAATCTGTGCATTAATGTATGCTTGATTATTCACATTATTGTTCTTGATTAGATTAGAGTGGTTACAAGTCCGTGATTTTGCAAGAAATTTGATTTTGGAATTGCACTGAAATGTTGATTCACTATGCAAAGCAGTCTATGATGAAACTTTGAATAATTTTTTTCAGTAAAAAATTAGATAAATCTGATTATTCACATTATTGTTCTTGATTAGACTAGAGTGGTTACAAGTCCATGGTCGTGTAAGAAATTTGATTTTGGAATTTCACCGAAATGTCAGTTCACAATGCATGTCAAAAGTGACCCTCCCCCAATATAGGTTTATAAAAAGTGACCCTCCCCTTGAAATGTTTTCTAAAAAGTGACCCTCCCCCCAATTCCCCCGGCCAACCCCCACCTGTAATTACTGACGGCTCCCTTAGCAAAACACGTTCGAGTTTGTCAAAGTGCTCCTCATATTACAAGTACTGGTCGACGCTTCCTTCGGAGAGGTGTAATGAGTGGACCCTTAGAGGTGTTTGACACATGGTGAGGTGGCTCCAAAAAAGATTGTTGTATCACTACTTTCAACAATCTGTTGATCTAGCCAATATTTGTGTCATGATTTGTAGCATGAATACAGTAGACTTTAAAAATCCAAAAAATAAATCGGAAAGTTACAAAGTGTACATACTTTGAGCTTATTTTCTTCCTACTTATCACGTCAATTGCTTAAAATTGAAATTATCTTTTGTGCGTCCTTGATTTAAGTCAACATCGTTAGAGAACAATTAACCTAGCATGGCAAAATAGCATCAGGTGCTAACGCCTATAGTTGGCTTTCTTTCGCATATTGGGCTATACTGAGACGTCTTCTCATAATTTTCTCCCCATAGAAATTGTTTACCTGCTTTGTAGTCGGCCACACCACAGAACTAGTACTTACAGACTTGTCCTCCGATTTTAAGTATGTTAAATCATGGAAATACAGAACAAATACACCCGACCCCAGTAGCTGCATTGCATGGCTTCAGGATGCAGGCGTTGGCACATGATTGCATAATTGCAGGACAGCAGAATTTATGGTCTTAGGTGGCGTGGTATACTGGATTGGTCTAGATCGGCCTTTGGTGTCAGAGTTTGTAGAATCCTCTCATCTGTAAACGAGAAACCAAGTCAGCAATTTCGTTATTGGTGCCACGTACATGGAAAAGGTACAACCTTAATATTTGGATGCAGCAAAGAATGTGCGTCTGACCAGACACATCATCAGGAGGTAGTATGATGTGCCTTACTTGTATATATATATTGACCTCTAATGCTTTGTCACAATGAAAGTGGATGCGTCTTCAATGCTACAGGTGCCCTAGAGTTGACATACCAAGTGATAGATTCATCTCTTGTCCTTCAATGGTTTTGCGTTCTACAGACTCAGAGATTACGTGATGGCGGAACAAACAAGGCAACGTGTGTAGTGATGCGTATGGAAATAAACGTACACATATGCACGTTTGTGCACGTAGGGGAGTGTTAGGTCCAGGTAAGGTTGAATGAGAAATCATTGTAGTACGCGCGACAGAACTAGCAGCATCTCTGAACAACCCAAGATCATGTGATGTAGACTATGTTGTATCGAGGAAGGCTGCCATTCCAGTTAGGCAGGAAGTCGAGTCACCACTGTGAATCAAGACGGAAGTCATTGTTCAAAATGATGGTGTCAATTATTGTCAATTGGCTGATGTGCTATGATCGATCCTTCGGCGGACAAGATTTTGCCATGCACGCAAAAGTCAATATAGGACAACATTAGTTGAAGTTTCGTGCATCTTCTTTTCATGTTTTATGTTGTTTTAGCTGTTGGAAGTCTTTGAGCTTGTCATTTAGGAGTTGTATGACCATCTTGAATGTATTTCGTTTGTTATTTCTTGTCTGGTGTTGATACAGTTCTGCTGCGAACTTATGAAGTCGTAATCGATCATCTCTGGCTTGATTAATTATGTCCTCGAGAGGAATATGGCTTAGCCGATCGTGTTGTTCGCATTTTTGTTTTAGATTTTGGTTGGATGTTGATCTGAGGTGGATGTCAAAACAGATGGAACAGGTGTGAACACGTCTTTGGTGACATTGGCTTCGACATTTCCACCAATTTAATTGTCGGCACACGTAGGTGTGCACTGGGCAGGTTGCTGGAGTTTTACTGGATCCAAGGCATGGAAACGTCGTAGTAGAAGGGTTACTGTGAGAAAAAGTCACACTTTAGATATTAACACTCACACTAAGTGTTTTGACTGCAGGTATGGAATTTAAAAATTGCGAGACTAGGTTGTTTTTTGAAATATGTGAAGTTCAAATTCGAATATCATAAGCTTCACGGATACTGATGGGGAAAGAGCTAAGTAAGATGGAATTGTTTGTATATATCTAAGTCATACCCTTTTACTGTGTGTCTCTGCCTTGGAAGTTGTGTATTTATTGTAGCTGTATAGGGGTAAGCCTGTAATGTTGCAGAGAACTATGACCGTTATCCAAAACTGTCAGTGTTCTTCCGTTTTATATTCACAACGTGGCAACTCCAGGGTGTTCGTGGTAAAAAGAGTGTGGGTTTTTAATGAAGAGAAATACATTTTGGCAAGTTCAATGAACTCACCTAGGCTGCTAGGATAGGCTGATATGTTAGAGATTCAGGTGTGATACGGTTATAAGTATGATCTTCTTCACTGGATGAAGGGAAGAAGTAGTATTTATATCTAGCCCAACCACGTTGACCATGGAGGCGACCTTGATTGCTTTGAGGTTTGCATCACCACAATAGCTGACGCAATTTAAGACATGAGCTGAGGTCATTGAGAATCACGTTCTCGTGGACAGTAGTTAGAATGGATGGACGATTTGAATGCCTTCTAGAAGCCCTCTTGTTTGGGAAGAACGAATGAGAGTACACACTTAGTGTGAGTAGAGGACTAGTGCGCAGGTTTGGTTTTGCCAGTGAGCTACACTAAAAGCAAAACATAATCGAATGACTGGTTGGCATGTGTTTGCAATTTCGACGGTTGCTGACAGGAAAAGTCCGTAAATCTCAAGGGTGAAAAAAGTTAAGATGGACTATGAAAAAATAAAGAAAAATTACATTAACAGCTTTCGTAACGCTCAATATATAAGGTGAAGGTAAAGTATTGCATATGAAAGTACAGGGCAAGCTTTGAGATACACGGCAGTAACGGGGCAAACTTCAAAAAGCCAATTCTTTCATTAACATAATATCAATGCAAAAAAGATAGATTACGTTAAAACATGAAATCATAATATTGAAACGCGTCTCACCATGCAATATGGCTTAAATGGGTAATGTTTTAGGGGGAAAGGGTAAAATTTATTCATTTGCCCATAAAAATCCTATCAAACCACATCAACATCTGAACTGTAGACCCTTGAGCGCTCGCAGCTCTACTGCTAAAACCACACTTCTATGTTTCAGTGATTTTGCCATTTTGTTGTGTCCAAGCCAGCTGCTGCAACAATACAAAAATCGTTTTTAGTCCCCGCGGATGAAGTCCGGCGGGGACTTATAGATTGGGTCCCGTCCGTGTGTCTGTCCGTCCGTCCGTCCGTCCGTCATCAACACTTTCTCAGACACTGCTAAACTAATTTTGTTCAAACTTGGTACAAAGGCATAGCACTATGACCTACAGATGCACGTCGATTTATTTTGTGATACAATCCAATATAGGCGCGAGGCGGCCATTTTATTGCGATTTTGCATGTCTTTGGACCATAACTCAGACATCCTTGAGCACATTCTGCTCAAACTTGGCACAAAGGCATAACACTATGGCTTTCATATCCATGTCAAATTATTTCGCGATATGTTTCAATATGGGCGTCTGGCGGCCATTTTGTTGCAATTTTTCATGTCTTTGGACCATAACTCAAAGATCCTTGATCTGATTCTGTTCAAACGTGACACAAAGGCATAACACTATGTCCTACACATGCATGTCGAATTATATTGCAATACGATCCAATATGGGCGTGAGGCGGCCATTTTGTTGCGATTTTTCATGTCTTTGAACCATAACTCAGACATCCTTGAACCGATTCTGTTCAAATTTGGCACAAAAGCAAAACATTATGCCCTTCATATCATGAACACCAATTTATTTTGTGATATGATCCAATATAGCTGACAGTCGGCCATTTTTTTGCGATTTTTTCATGTCTTCGAACCATAACTCAAACATCCTTGAACCGATTTGGTTCAAACTTGGCACAAAGGCAAAGCACTATGGCATACATATGCATGTATCAATTAAGCTTGCGATAGGATCTAATATGGCTGCAGAACTGCCATTTTGGTGGAATTTTGCATGTCTTTGAATCATAATTCAAAGGTCATTATACCCATTTTGTCCAAACTTGGCACAAAGATCAAGCACTATGGCATACATATACATGTCAATTTACTTCGTGACATGTTCCAATATGGCTGCCAGATTGTCATTTTTTTCCAATATCTCTGTCAGATGGTCATTTTTGGATTTTTTCATGTCTTTGAGGCTTAATCATATGCAAATATTCTTAAACCAACGTTGTTGAGACTTGGTACAAGGATAAAGTACTATGGCATACATATGCATGTCTACTAATTTTGTGCTATGATCCATATGGTCAATAGACAGCCATTTGATTTAAATTTTGGTGTGATTTTTTTATGTCTTTGAAACATAAACATAGGTCACTGTCCCTTGATGGACTGATTTTGTTCAAACGTGATACGAAGATAAAATACTATGGCTGCATTCTTGTGCACATTAATTTTGTTTCATTATATGATCCGAAATGGCTGATTACAACAACCACAGAGTAAGATAGACAGAGTAGCAACAATTGCATGCCTTTTGTTCCATGGTCGTCTCGGTAGACTATTGGCTTTTCATATTAAAATGAGCTCCAAAGGTGTTAAACTTTTTGGAGGCTTTGTTTGTGGTTGATGATTACACGAGATTATGCGGAAAATACGACGAGATGGCATCGTACTGCCAGTCGCGTAGCAACCATAGTTACTTTGTGAGCTCTCAGGCCAGAAACACTGCTTCACGCCAATCAAAACATAACACGGCAGCAGTTTCATAAACATGTCCTTCCTTGACGCACGTGTAAAATAGGTACGATTGACCGTAAACCATGAGTAAAACCAGACAGTATCGATAAAAGACTTTCAAATTTGGTTCAAACACACTCATTATATATTCATAAAAATATGAGAGGAATTTTTAAAACGGTAAAACTCGTTTTCCTGAAGCTCAAAACACTCCCGTTTTCGCCAGCACGTCAATTCTGCTCAGCACCACACGACAACAACAACACAAACTTTGCCGAACATACTTTCGCTTAACAATTGGCGAAAATCCGAAAACTACCGAAGGATTCATGGTCGGCACTCTTCGGAAAAGAGAGGCGAGAGCAACCTGAGGCGAGGCGAACATGGATGGGTTACGTAACCGCTTCACGCCTTAAACAATACCCGTTGCCACTCTATCTATCTTTTCTATGCAACAACATACCCGATCCCATACCATTTCGAAAATTCCATCAAACCATGTGTATAGTATGTGCCATCATGACACTGGAGGCAGTAAGGGCATCGTTATGTGTGATGTAATCCAAAGTTCCTTTAGTGGTCATTACCGGCAGAGATGAGTCTTTTATTGAACGCTCCTCAGATTACTTTATTATGCAAGTCACAGACCTGATGCACCCGTTGCATCAATGTCATTCCACAGCTACCTAGACCACAGCTACCTAGACACCAAAGATTATAACAAAATGGACAAGCGGGGACTGTGTCATCAATGATGACTGTTTCGATTTACCTTCCGGCATTGTCTTGTTGCGATTAAATGTAGTTGCCCGATATGATAATGAGACGAATAATAACAAAGTAATTGGGTTGGAATACTATTCAGTCAAGCGACAGTTAATTTTCTTCAAAATTTGAAAAGAGAGACAAATGTGATGAGAGGTGACAAATGCCATTTTTAACTCATATTTGGTATGTATATAAATACCAAAATGAGCTTATATGGTGAGTCGGCGGCGTCTGTATGTCACTGTCTGTCTGTCTGTCTGTCTGTCTGTCTGTCTGTCTGTCCGTCTGTCTGTCTGTCTGTCTGTCTGTCTGTCTGTCTGTCTGTCTGTATGTATGTATGTATGTATGTATGTATGTATGTATGTATGTATGTATGTATGTGTGTGTGTGTGTGTGTGTGTGTGTGTGTGTGTGTGTGTGTGTGTATGTATGTATGTATGTATGTATGTATGTATGTATTTAAGTATGTATGTGCGGATGTATGTCCATCAGACGCAAAAACTCCCAAACCGCCGCACCCACCATATTAGTAATTTGTGTACAGGTTGACCCAGAAGGTTAGATTTGACTTTGTTCTAATGAACATATCAGTGTCAAAAATATGCAAATGAGGTAAGAAAAAAGGGGAAATCAGGCAAATGTGCGGGAATGGTGGCATTAACTGAAACGGCCTACACATCTGAGTCAGAGGTTATATGATCTATAACCTATTCGTATTCAGTATATCTAATATGTGTTGAAGTGGCGGTCGTGACTGAAACGGCCTCTCCCTCTGACTTGAGTCATTTGCTGTCATTGTTCATGAACTAATAGATATTGGCAGACCTGCTGAAGCCATGAAGGATTGTTTTGAAACATTCCCCTGCTTAATGTGTTTCTAAAGTTGACTTCCAGTACCTCAAGTTTCTGACCTTATTTAGCTTTGTCATTCTTGTTTTTCTGGTTTAAATATTTGTTAATGGGCCAATTCAAACAAAATATTAGCACACTGTCTTTGACGGTAGTTTTGGAAGTTTGTGAAATGAAGACGAACACGTGGCCAAATATATCTTTAAATGCCCTGTAGCTTTGATATCATGGTCTAATATTGATACAATATCACCCTACAGAGAAGATGGAGTTTGGTTTCGTCATCTTTGAACATACTTCACAATCTAGTAAAATCGGAAGCAAACCACAAGTACTTCAATAATGCAGAAACCAAACGAGTTCTACGTTTCTATCACTTTCAACTCGGACAACCTTGAGCGAAGCTTTCCAGCGTGCCTGACTCTGAGCTACGTGATTGATAAAGAGAAAGAAATAGACTTTATAGCCGATGAAAAAGGTACGCAGTTATTGAAGTTGGAACACAAAGGTACGAGTAGAATCAATGAGACAAAACGGGGCATTAAAAACTGTGTTGGGGGCACTGAAAATGCCAGACTACGACCAAGAGGCGTGTAACTTTTGACTCATTGCAAATCATACTAATAAACCACACTTTCGTAAACCACATTTCTGAGGGCATCTAATGAAACGGCTGTGTTTCAATGTCTGTAGATAATAAACAGTTTGTTCTTGTGGACACTAAAATGCTCAATGTCAAATTTACACACAAGCGATGACAACAACAGCAAACTATGCATAGAAGTACATAGGAGACAGACAACATGCTGGGGAAAAACACATCAAGCACATACGAATGCACTAAGGGAAACTTACTGTTCATACTTTTTGCCACTGATTACAGTGTAAACTCAAATAACATTTAATGGCAACGAGCATTCCAATCATATAAATGATACATCGCGTAAATAAAGTCTACTTCTGACAGGAAAATGCTGCTACTTTCTGTTTTAAGTATTGCTAACATATTTTCTCTGGATTATTTACAGTTACAATCCTAAATATCACCAGATGGTTGATGAAATGCTTTAAAGAGGGACAACAGTCATTCAGCGTCGGGGAACTGGTTGAGGCATTAGAAAATTTGTCAATTCATCCAAAGAATAGTGAAAATGTTCGCAGAAGCTTTATTTGTTTTCCTTAACTGCGATATTTCGACCCCACTGTAAAACTGTACACATTTTTACATGCTTTATATATTACATTTACGCCATTTGAAAATATCGAAAGTCTCTCGCTTTGATATCAAATACAAAACTTCAGATGCAGTTGAGTGTTTTCAGAAATTGGCTGTTTGAACAGTGCGAAGTCATGGCTTTGTGCTTGAGAGTATAGTTGTTAAGTTTGTGTGCTAAGTATGCTACATGGTTCAATCTCTTGCAGATAAATCTTATAGTTGTACCAATTATGTTTGATATTCTGGACAAATACGATAAATCGGAAAATGATGTCATCCGGCGTTATCTTAGCACGATGGATCTGTACAAAGAGGACGACAAAACAACTGCAGGGGGAAAAGGAAACACACAGGAATTGGATAAAACCTTGGAAGCTAGTGAGTTGTTTTGATGAAACCCACCGAACCTACAATTTTCTTACTGTACTCATTTTATTTATTCATTGATATGGTGATATATTGCACTTGCTATCTGACAGATGATCGTAGTTTATTTACTTACTCTCGAATTTTTTTGTGATTCCTTACCGGTGTCGGCTGCAACCTCTTTAAGGGGGCGCTGCACCCAACACAGCGTATTTTGCTCAATCTTTTTTTTCAAATATTCATTCAAGTTTAAATAATTTTTAACCTAAGATTAAAATATTGTTTGGTTCACCTTTTACCTGTCAAGAAGACATACGTTGCATGATAAAGAAGTGCTAATTTAGCAAATGTATACAAATAACTTGATTTTCTAGCTTCTTTTCTCCGAATTTCAGTTTGTTTCTCAATGAATGACCTATTAGAATGAGTATAGATAATGCAAAATAGTCATTTTTACATATACTCTTCTTTCAAGTGAAAGATTACAAGTTTTTGACTTAAACTAATCTTTATCATTAATAAAATAGAGTTTTTTACTCCAAATATACACTTCTACACCCGAAAGCAAAATGTTTCTACCATACTAAACTTTAGATTCTCGGCTTTTAGAAAATATATAGTATGAGGGGTATTTCTCGACATCTTAGATGTGAAATATTCTTTTGAAAAAAACTGTGTTGGCAACGTGCAATTTCATCTAATAGCTGTACAATACAGTCAGGGTTACGTATTTTTGTGCAAACTTCAAACTAAATACAGTGCTTGTCTTTAGGGTTGTAGTTTCATTGTTTGGCACATATAGATTTCTTGACACACAGTATCAAAGAACACACAGCAACAAAGAATGTGCAGATTGCTACACGTTCTCTTATCGTAATGAATATTTCAAAATAAAAGACTGTAGCAGAGCTTTAACCTCTCGCAAAAGTGATAGAATATCTGTATAGACATAACGTTTTTGTTAGAGGACCATAAATAGCTTGTCAAACAGACTCCCATATATTTTATTTGATATTTAGGTGGAGTTCAAACAATCGAAGATCCGCTACATACAAGGGATTTTTTTACTTCATAGCAATTATTTGAACCATGATGGCCACATCGTGCTTTTTCAAATTAACGCAAAAATGATGACCCTTCCCAAAGGCATGCATGGAATTTAATAGTCTTTCATGAATGCGTGCACGACAAATGGCGACACACCCCCAAAAAACCCCTTACATCCGTCCACTGAATGACTGCAAACATGAATGATTGACAGATAGTTGCATTGATGAAATGTACATCCTGTATTCGTTTTAGCTGGGATTAGTTCAGTGAGGAGTTGGAAATGTTATGGGAATTTGGAAGTGGGCAGGCCATAGATACCGGAGGGCAATGTACATTAGCTGGAGGCCATGTTTTCAAAAATGCTCGTAGCAGATACGAACAATTTCACTTCCCCTCCAAATTATGGGGTCAGAATTAAAAAAGGTACAATCATTAAATCGGCCTAAGAAACCTGTTTTAGATAATATTATTCATTTAACTGAATAGACAAGTTGGCTGCACCTGGTTGACTTCAAAGAGAGTGATATGTTTGGCAACTCAGTGACAAATGGCCATGTTTGTTAAGCACAGGCGTCCAAAGTGCTTGTTTACACCGGAGGCAACAGTGGCATGCCGATAGGTGATGACATCAAAGTTTGATAGTGTACTTATGGAAGGCTAAAGGTGACAATCTGAAAGCGGTGATAAATTATGTTGGGAGTAGGAGTTCAGAATAGAGACTTGGAAAGATAGGGGAAAATGGTTGAAAAGAAGTGAGCCAATCTTCACTATTTTGGACATTTGGCACTTGTGAGGGAAACAGCTGAAATTTTAAACCAAGAATTCATATATAACGGCAAGAATCACAAGGGTAACTTGCACAAATACCCAAAAATAGAGAAATTTGTTACTCATCCTAGACATATTGCAAAAATGATGCGATGACGCGGGATTTTTTATTCTCATTTTTTTTATTATTCAACCAACAAGAAGGCACAAAAACATAAAAACAGCATAGGAATGCACGCACAGATAAATACAAAGCAGTATCGCTTTATTATTTTTGTATACACTCTAGCAACATTTCTGCAGTTTAACTTTTAGTGCGGCAATGCACAGTTTTGACGGGTAGTCTGACATGGTGGCTATGGCCTGTTTGGGTCAAATCGGCCATTCCCACCACGTCTATCAAAATTCATGAGTTTACTTTTCTTATTTACTCACACTTTTTATCGATGGAAATCCGGGAATGGCTATTACATAATGTTGACAAACCTCTCATGTGGGCAGCGAATTCAGATTACCCTTTGCATGGAGCCAGCTCCATGCTCTTTCTAAGACAGTTGCGATTTCGAATAAAGCAAGACAAATTTGCTGGTTTCACTAATTTCCCTACAATTACAACACCAACTTTCATCAAACAGGGAAAACTATGCAGACCTAGCAAAGCCGTGTCTAATGACATTCGAAACACAGTGAGCATGCAATGACCAAGATATACCACAATGCTTGCGGAGGGACTGTGCCTTGCCCTATACCTTGGAGGTGCCAGTTTTGCTCCTCGCTCCGTGACTAACCATTGAGGTACAAGAGAACTTTTTACTTCCTTGGACTGACGTACGTGTGACCTAAAAATAAAGTAACGGAGGTTACTATTAATTTAAAGTAATTTTCTGCCTCGGTATCAACTGATGCGCGATGGTCAGCTATTAGCCCCTTAGCTGTAGAAACGCACCTATCTTTTGGCGGGGTAGCGGTCGCTTTGCGGTTCATTAAAAGGTCAACTTCGCCACGGGATGACCCGCATAGCGACGCACGATACCCCGCCAAAAGATAGCTGCGTTTCCACAGCTATTAGCCCCTATGGTCGGTATAAGCACGGTCTCTCCATGGTGGAGGGACTGTGGTATGAGTCAAGAGTGCTCTGCTATGACTACGCCGTAGCCATATTACAGCTCTGTCACGCAGAGCGGAGTAGCGCGTGGGTAGACGCCAAAATAGCCCAGGCCCTTCTTTTATTGTACATGTGGTCTTTGGTCCTTACAAACTTTGCAACCACCCAAGTGTGTGAATGGTGATCTGTGTTCGTCCAGAGTGTTTCCCTCTTATATTGTGGTGCAATACATAGTGAACGGAACATGTTGACAAAGGTCCACTCTGCATCGTACCTATAGTGCATCAGAAAAACATTATAATTTTTTTCTGTTTAGAGAGGGATTGAATGCACACAATTAGCAACTTTTCAGAGAACACAAACGGAACCTGAAGCATTTCCTCTAATATTAACAATCCATGTAGGCACACACCTTGTCCGTGATGTAGGGGAAATCATAGTTTAAAAAAAAATTACTTGAGGGATCCACCATGTGGATTGGTGGGACACCATGGAATTTATTTCAGTTGTCTTTTTTCGACCCAATTACGTGTGTTGCAAATTTGATTGTATTTTTATCTTTACTAAACTGATATAACCGTCACCTACTTTAACAATTTGATGTTGATTTGTTAAAGTTCTAGGCCCCCCTCCACCAACCCCCCGCCAACATCCCCGACGGCTTCTCTATATTCTCGTCGCGAAACATCTGGGTTTTAGAGGGGCGATTGAGTCATTTCTTGGATGGAGCTACCTCTGTTGTTACGTCACGTCACCGTGAAAACATATGACCGAAGTTCGAATTTTTCGACTCTTATACTGTACATTATAATATTATAATAGAGCTCAGTCTTTGGTGGCTCGCCAGGGGTTGACATTGGCAATGATATTCGTATTTGATTCAAATGATTAAATAGAATTAATTGTTACTTCATATTCATTTGCATGACAACAATACCGAGTTTCCCTCTTATGAAAGCAGCTCACATACGTACACGACGTCAAACCCTGCAGCATTGCAGGTATAGATTTTCTGTAATGTGTAAAAATGTTGGACAAAAATTGACAATGTTTACCATGATAACAGCCTATTGTAATTAAAACAAGGGACGTATTGTGCCATCATTATCATTGCAATGGTAACTGCACTGCAAACCTTCCACTTGCAAGCTGAAAACTATAGCGTTCTATCTCAAAACTGGCAATTTTTGAATCTAGTTATTGACACAGGGGGCGCTTTTCTAAAATTCGATCCCAGCATTCTTTGCGTATGCGTTCGTTCATATGCACGACAGTTTTCTCCCTTTTTCTATTTTTAGCGTGATATTAACGATATTTTGTATTAGCGACAAGGTGGATAATACTGCTTACGGGCTTATAAAAGAGATATATTTTATAAATGGCATGTTATAAAATAATAACTTGCACGTATCGTATTTGTTTATTTACGAGTACTCAAAAAAACATGGCAGGGCCTATGAAAGTAGGGTACACTTCCGGTTAGTCGCATAGTATATTATGAATCTGCGCATGCGTAGCAAGTAAGCCGCTATAACCATGCCCTGTACGTCGCATTTAATTCATCGAGCTGAACCACATGACTGACCACAAATACACATTAATGGTCTGTTTACATGCCCGTGAATATGAATAATATCACAACCATAGTAACTTTGAAGCTAAAACGACAATTGTGATTTGTACAAAGATAATAATCAATCACAAAATAAAATGGAGCACTTGTGGGCCAAACTTAGACACTTTTTTCAAAAGAATATCCGGATTTGCAAAATTTTTGCAGCGCACGCACTACTCACTGACCAGTTCTGGGGCCCTGTTGTCGTTCGAACGGGAAATTTTCGTAAATTTTGACGGTTTTGGGGAGTTTGTTGATAATATATTGTAAATAACAGACTCCGCCCTGACCATTAATTTTATTTATGGGCGCGGGCCCGAGGAAAGCCAAAGTAAACGGGCTCGGCACGCCTCGCCTGTTAATTTTTGGCTTTCCTCTCGCCCTTGCCCACAAATAAACGTTAATGGTCAGCGCGTCGTCCGTTATTTCTATAGCATTGGTCTGTTTACATGCCCGTGAATGTGATTAATAATACTAACAACGTAAACATCGTAAATTTAAAGATAAAACGTAAATTGTTATTTGTACAAAGACCATAATCAATTACAAAATAAAATGGAGCACTTGTGGGCTAAGTTCAGACTCTTTAAAAACAAGTCACTGACAATGACATAGTCCCCACTTGTAATAGGAGTATTAGTCTTGATGGGGCAGGGAAATGTGGTCACTGAGAAGTATCACTGGAGTGTATATGTTGAGATCTATGGGCACATAGGTCTAAGTCATTGTTCCCAATTTGAAACACATGAGGCATGTCTAAGTTATGGTTCTAAATCGGGAAAAAAGATCAGACCTCTAGCTGTATTGGCCAGGCAAGAATACATATGTACATAATAATGAGGTACAAGATGTGACATCTTAAGGTCTAATATCCTATCAGAATTGGAGGGTATAGAACTTGTGGTTACCGAGTTATGTATATATATGTATAATTAAGGTCAAAGGTCATAAGGTCACATGACATTTTGAAAAAAAAATGTATTGCTAATTAATCCCTACATGCCAAAAATCAGACCTCTAGCTCTATTCCCTTGCCCCGAATTAGATGTGTGCATAATTAATGAGGTTAAGCGTGTGTTGTCATAAGGTCTGCCACCCTACTAAATATAAAGGACATAGCACTTGTAGTTATGTATTTATCGACATAAACGTATATTTCAGGTCAAAGGTCATTGAGGTCACATGACATTTGGTCAAAAAATATCTATCCTATAGTTATCCCTATATACCAAAAATAAGACATCAAGCTCTATGGGTTTGCTCAGAATTAGATTTATGCATACTTAATGAGGTACAGTATGAAGCATCATAAGGTCTCCCATCATACCATATATGAAGGGTGTACCACTTGTGGTTACTGAGTTATTGAAAAATATGTATATTTGAGGTCAAAGGTCGCCGAGGTCATGTGACATTTTGTAAAAAAAATTGTATTCCTAAGTTATCCCTATATATCAAAAATCAGACCTCTAGCTCTATTGGCTCGCTCAAAATTAGATATGCACATAATTAATGAGGTACAATATGTGGTATCATTAGCTCTCCCATCATAAGATATATGAAGGGTGTAGCACTTGTGGTTACTGAGTTATTGACAAATATGTATATTTGAGGTCAAAGGTCACCAAGGTCACATGACATTTTGTCAAAAAAGATGTATTCCTAAGTTACCCCTATATACCCAAAATCAGACCTCTAGCTCTATTGATTCGCTGAAAATTAGATATGCACATAATTAACACAATATGTGGCTTCATAAAGTGTCCCATCATACCATACATGGTGTAGCACTTGTGTTTACTGAGTTACGGACAAATATGTATATTTAAAGTCAAAGGTCACCAAGGTCACATGACATTTTGTCAAAAAAATTGTAGTGCTAAGTAATCCCTATATACAAAAATCAGACCTCTAGCTCTATTACCTGGCTCAAAATTAGATATGTGCATAATTAATGAGGTACAATATGTGGCTTCATAAAGTGTCCCATCATACCATCATACCATACATGAAGGGTGTAGCACTTGTGGTTACTGAGTTATGGACAAATATGTATATTGAGGTCAAAGGTCACCAAGGTCACATGACATTTTGTCAAAAAAAATTGTATTGCTAAGTTATCCCTATGTACCCAAAATCAGACCTCTAGCTCTACTGATTCGCTGAAAATTAGATATGCACATAATTAATACAATATGTGGCTTCATAAAGTGTCCCATCATACCATACATGGTGTAGCACTTGTGTTTACTGAGTTACGGACAAATATGTATATTTAAAGTCAAAGGTCACCAAGGTCACCAATCTGATTAAAATCAGATGTAGAGTACGGCGACGTCTTCTTATGCGTACGCTGTATTCTCTCGCTGTCGCCTCTCACTACATCTGACCAACTCCCATAGAAGGTCGCGTTCAAATCTCGCGCACTTAAGCAGCCAATCAGATTGCACGTTACGCGATCCATGTAAACGTATACGATCTAATCGTCATTCACATCTGCAGCGTCAAGTACACAACACGATCGACGCACTTTCTAATTTCAGTCTACAAATTTGTGGCCGCTCGGCTGCCTTGTACACATTATACTGGAGTGTATAAGTAACAGTAGAGCTGAGCAGCCAAAGTCGTTCACTGGCATGGGCGCTGCTAACTGTATGTGTATGTCTCAAAAGTAAGATCAGTGATCACAGTCCCTCTGTGTTCCCGATGTATCTCCGGCCTGATCTCCCACCATGGCACCACAGCCCTGCTGACTATGCTGACAGGCGGAATACACGGCAACCGCCTTTCCGACTTGGATCGCGCACGAAAAACTACCTTTTCTAACAACTTTCGGCCGAAATCCGATGTATGCCTACCCAAGTCACTCAATCGCTTACTAACAGATTGCAAAAAATGATATAAACCAGAGGTCGGCCAGTTGCCAGCTCAGCCAGAGCCCGCGCCAACCAAGGATGTCTATTATTTACATCCATGCGCCAACCAACTCGGCCAGTGGGAGAGGTCGGCCACTTACATATGATCATATGATGATTGCGTACATTTTCTCGTCACAGTCAACAGATCCACGCATGCCAATTTTAGTTTTTTGATGTTATTTTGTTGAACATTCAGAAAACAATGAGAAAGACGGTCCACTCTGAAAAACACGTCGACCTCAGCGTTTCTGCAGATCGCGAGTACAAGTAGGGCGGGCGTACGATCGAGAGGTACAAATTGGTAGTAACAATGACTTCGTTGATCGTTGATGAATAACGTTTTATGTGTTATGGTTTGACGGTAGTAATTCGTAAGTTTACAGATTTTTTTAATGGAAAGCAAATAAAAATGTACCACACTGTGCGGCCAATGTCACCCTGTACAAGTTGTAGAGAGCTCGCCGAGTTCTCCCACTGACGGGGCTGAGCTAACAACTGGACGACCTCTCTTCTATTCAAAAATTTTCTCTCGTCCCAAACCGTTTGTAATATAGTTTACCAGCGATTCACGGTCGGTTAGGTGTCCAGGAACTGGCCATATCTTACAAGAACGTATCTAATGGCGTTATCTAATGAGTTACTCGGCCAAAAGTAGTTAGAAAAGGTAGCTTTTCATGCGCGGCCAGAATCAGGACGCGTACTCGCCGTGTATTCCTTTCTGCAGGGTTGTAGTGTGGGAAGCCAGATTACGCCGGGAACACACAGCATCGTATGCAGAGCTGGTCTCAAAATCTGTCCACATGATTTCCGTTTGCACATGCAGTTATTAATAAAAGGTATGTTTAAACATTAAAATCACAGACTGGTGATTTGAAAATTCGCTGTGCGCCTTTGTTAACAACTGGGTGGATAGCTCGGATACACACTGTTGATTTTCGTGCGTCCTGTGCATATGCATGCTTGCGAGTCATACCTATTGTTCTCTGTAAGGCGCCTTCTGATAGTTCGGCTGTTTTGGCCAGAGCGCGAGATTTGAACGTGACCTTCTATGGGAGTTGGTCAGATTGTAGTGAGAGGCAACAGCGAGAGAATACCGCATACGCATAAGAAGACGTTGCCGTACTCTACATCTGATGTTAATCAGATTGCAAGGTCACATGACATTTTGTCAAAAAAAATTGTAGTGCTAAGTTATCCCTATATACCAAAAATCAGACCTCTAGCTCTATTACCTCGCTCAAAATTAGATATGTGCATAATTAATGAGGTTCAATATATGGCGTCATAAAGTGTCCCGTCATACCATACATGAAGGGTGTAGCACTTGTGGTTATTGAGTTATGGACAAATATGTATATTGGAGGTCAAAGGTCACCAAGGTCCCGTGACATTTTGTCAAAAAAATTGTATTGTTAAGTTATCCCTATGTACCAAAAATCAGACCACTAGCTCTATTGGCTTGCTCAAAATTAGATATTGCATAATTAATGAGGTACAATATGTGGCTTCATAAAGTGTCCCATCATACCATCATACCATACATGAAGGTGTAGCACTTGTGGTTACTGAGTTATAGACAAATATGTATATTTGAGGTCAAAGGTCACCGAGGTCACGTGACATTTTGAAAAAAAAAATTGTTATTGCTAAGTTATCCCTATATACCAAAAATCAGACCTCTAGCTCTATTGGCTCGCTCAAAATTAGATATGCGCATAATTAATGAGGTACAATATGTGGTATCATAAGCTCTCCCATCATACCATATATGAAGGGTGTAGCACTTGTGGTTACTGAGTTATGGACAAATATATATGTTTGAGGTCAAAGGTCACCGAGGTCACGTGACATTTTGTCGAAATATCTGAGATATCTACGTGAACGGATGGACTCACGGATGGACTCACGGACGGACATGACCCAATTTATAAATCCCCTGGACTTTATCCGTTGGGACTAAAAACTATGTCACTGCATCCTTTTTGCAATATGAATACGATGAGAAACTAAATTTTTATTTTTCTTGGCCTTATACATGGGAGTCTATGGACTGCCTTATACATGGGAGTCTATGGAGACTGCCTTATACATGGGAGTCTATGGAGATGAAAACTAAAAAGTCCTCTAACACGGCCAAATTTGATCGCATTGTGAAACAAATCGACGTGCATCTGTATGGGGTAGGGTACTATCCTTGTGCAAAGTTTGAAAGAAATTGACCTGGGCATGTCTGAGATATCTGCGTGAACGGACGGACGCACGCACGCATGCATGCACGCACGGACGAACGGATGCACGGACATGACCAAACCTAAAAGTCCCCCGGACGGTGTCCGTGGGGACTAAAATCACCGGATTTGCAATTTTTCACAGCGCGCTACACTGCGTTGCGAATTGCACCACTCTCTCAGAGTCACTGACAAGAACGCCAGAATTTTCGGAACGAGGAGTCCGTAAGACGTCACCGGCGTAACAGCGGATCAACGCAGAAGTTTGTCAGGGACCCTTTTCTCGTCCCTCGTTTGAATGTGAGAATAGCGTGACAGCCGGTCAGATCCTTATTAGCATATCGATGGAAGTCGACGTTCGCTGCTGGAGTGAAAATCTTGAGTATGCCTTGGAAAATCAGCCGAATTACGTAAACGAACCAGAAATTTTGTTCACAAAAGGAGTTAGGGAATGAGCAATAATAAGCGTTCAGGCAGGTATAGGTCACTTTATTGAATTAGACTCACTTTGGTTTATTTTGCCGTTCAAAGTTCCGATACATATTGTGTCATCATAATAGGCCCACTTTCGCTGGTAGTTGGCCCGCAGCTATCCGTGGCGGGGTTGACCTTTGACCCGCATAGCGATCCCCGCTACCCCGCCAACAGATAGCTGCGTTTCCACAGCTAATATGCTACCACAGGCGACCCAATAAGTACTACTGAGTTTTTCAATGTTTTCTCTATCATTTTCTCTTCTTTCTTCATGCTCTGAATGATCGGAATAAATAAAATAAATGGTTTATATAACCTAACCTAGCCTCTGTGACTCTTTATTTATTTTACACTCCATTACAAGGACGTATATCTCTCATACACACATGCTGTAATTAATAAGTCAACACAACTAATTATGCTAATCCGTGGACTTATCAGGGATTTTACGGGTTGGTCAACATCGCGAAAGATAGGAATGGTTACTAAAACGGGAAGGTAAGAAGCTCTCCTGAAATGTGTCCAGAAATTACCAAATTGCGGCCAGTCATGACCATTTATCCAAAATCTACTGCAGCCAATGTATTTCGATGGCCGAGGGGAGCCAGCTACTCTTATTCCAAACGTTTAAATGGTCGCGAACAGTGCAAACCCTGCCAGTGCCTTGCCTGCAGTTCATGGCATGAGGACGTCCGTAAAGCAGGAAGTCGGAAGTTGAAACCTCTGACCTTTACGTTGTTTATATGTGGGCAAACTTGTAAACATATTTCCAAGGGACAAGCCTGATTTTGACTAGGGTCAAAGTTCGTGTGGTTAAGCGTGGTTCTCTCAATCGGGTGGTGTTGCTAAGGTTTTGTCTGCCCACCGTCCGTGGGTGGAGGGACGGTGGTCTGCCTAATGTCTGCTGTGCGTTCTCGATAATTTTGCTGTATTTTTTCTCACAAACATTGGAAATTCGTTTAAGTTTTAAGAAACATTTCGTTCATGTAAGGAAATCATATAGCAAGTACTTCTTGCGCTGGTGCAAACTCTACGAAATATTATGATATCAACGATGTTTTCCATGATAGTTTACAAGGTTTCTTGTCTAAATTCGCGGAAATCATCAAGAATATCTAAAAAATACTACACGTAATTATGACTGCATTTGTATGTGTAGAGGTGTTGTTTGCCGTTCCGAACGTATGTTCTACACGTACGCGACGTATGGTTATCACTGATCAGCTGACGATGGAACGTAATTACGTGTAACTAAACTTCTCCATAACGATATGTTACCGGCAGACATGGAGATAATAGCGAGTGAATAGAAATGACGGTGACTGGTTTAAAAAATTCACAGTGCTGGTAAAAATTCTCACAGGCTTCTTAACGTAGTGGCCGACATCATCGGTGATGTCAGTTTGTGTTTCGATGTTGCGAGGTCACCGCTCAGGTGACTTTAGCCTCGTCAATCGCTTGTACGCCAGAAAAAGAACGGTCTGCGAGTAACCATGTCGGAAAAAGCTGGAAAAACGGCGATAGCTTGGTGATTTTCGAGCGGATTTCTGGTAGTGGTAGGCTCCTAATAACCATGTTGTCGATGAGTGTTGGCAATTTGGGTGGAAAATATGGACCCAAAGCTAGCCTAACAGTATAAACGAAGTTTTATAGCCCGTGCGCCGCTTCTTTCGGGAATTTTGTGCACTAACACTGCATAAGGCACGATTGAAAATCGATGAATTCCTTAGACTAGTACTGACTAGTAGCGACCATGGAGCTGGAAACTAGCTCTATGTAGCGACCAACTCTCTTTTACTATGCGAAAAAAGTAACCGGCGACATTAACTCTTTGACGCCGTACAGTCATTCTAGTCATGAGCTTGGTTGCTACCGTACACCAGAAAATAACCGACTTTGACGTCAAAGGCCTGTTGCTGGTACGTACTTTGAGACAGAAAATAACGATATGTTACCGGTAGACATGGAGTTAATAGCGAGTGCAGAGAAATGAAGGTGACTGGTTTAAAAAAATTCACAGTGCTGGCCAAAATTCTCCAGTGTGTGCTCCTGCTAATGTGTCACCATTGTGCCTTGAATCACGACGCGGTTTGTAAATTATACTTGGTATATACACTCCCAGAAAACGACGACGTGAAACATACATCTATATAATTTTGTTGAAAAACTCATGAAACGGCAACTCCGGCGATCTTTTTCTGCTTGGTCGGTCGATACTTTCTGGATGGCATTTGTTACATGGAGCAGGACCATGTCTGCTTAGTTATGTTAGAATTTGGCGCTTGGCAACGAAAAGCATGCGCGTTTCCAGTGTTCCTTTCGATCTAACTTCCCGTTTATTTTTGAATAATGAGCAGTGTTTGTTTGCGCATATCATGAATATATAAGCGTCCACTAGGTTTACGGACGTCCTCGGGACACGTTTCCCAAGATCTTCATACCTTCCCCTTTTTCATTAACATCACTATCTTTCGGATGTTGACCAACCTCTTATAAGTCCACGGATTAGCATAATTAGTTGTGTTGACTAATCAATTACAGCATGTGTGTATGAGAGATATACGTCCTTGTAATGGAGTGTAAAATGAATAAAGAGTCAAGAGGCTATAGGTTAGGCTATATAATCATTTATTTTATTTACTACGATCAGTCAGAGCATGAAGAAAAGGAGAGGGCTGACAGTGACAGAGAAAACTGAGAAAAACTCAATAATAAGCTTATCAATATGTATGGGCCGCCTATGATGCTACATGATGTCTTAACAGTGCATAGGCTAGGGGTAATTGCAAATGCTCAGAACAGCCATTTTGTCCAATCACATACGCGCTTAGTGAAAGGTGTCAAAACATTGGGCTAATCTAACATTTGTAGATAGACATCGAGAACAATAGTATTATGCATTTATGCATGTGTTAAAATCCCTAGCAGGTCAGTTTCTGTGTGGGGAAAAGTTGGAATGTAACAATTCATGATACACATTTGAATTCTATTTTTGTTGTTTCAGCTTGCGTAGACGAGACGGCGAGAGAGACCTGTGCATTGGTCAAGAACCTACTCTGTAATTTCGCTGAAATGACGGCCAAAGAAATCAAAGACGCCCTCGACGTGATAAATAAGATAATCATGGAAACGTCTAAGGAAAGAAGGATGGTAATTGCGGAACGTATAGCTGGCGTTGATGGATTTTTAGGTTGGTCCTTTTCCAGGAATAAACTAAATACGATTGGAACTAATTGGGATAATATTTTGGGATAAAAATAACTAATTTGGGATAATTGGATGGTGAATTAAGGTCATTTTAACCTGCAAATATAAGATCATCTGCTTTTCTTTTTAAGTTACACATTTGTTTTATGAGTAATTTGTAATATTTCAACATTATATATTACAGGGTACCTAACACTTTTGAGAAATTTAGAAAATATAAAGATCCAATTATCCTATATTAGTTCCAATCGTGTTAATAGTGCACATGTTAATCATAGAACAGTTTCAATTGATTTATTTCAATACAGGGACTTTGCCCACCGTACAGATACAAAGAATATGACTGTAAGCCATAGTCTGTGAACTTATAATTTGAACACAAGCATAGAAAAAGGAATTAGACACATGGAAAATAGAGATAATTCCTTTTAACGGGAGTCTATTGCAGTGGTACTATACACTATTATAATATAATGAAAATCGCATGACAACTATAGGTCCGGAACAGTAACATCTAGAAATTGAAAGGATGACCATAAACTCTGAGGAAGTTTACAAATTATGTGTAGGTTTTGATATGATGAAATTCTTGTCAACTTGTCAATTGATGGATTTAATCTCATAGACCTAGGTATGCACTCTTCTCTAATCTCGTCATAACGTGGACAGATAAATACAAAATGGAATTCATAATCGACAGTTCAAATATCTTTTACATTTTTGCAATGAATACATAACCTTTCCTGATACGGGATCTTCAAATGACATCCTGTTTCGGTATTGAGTTTCTGGCTAGAACGACGAAAGTTTGACAGTACAAATTTATACCTCTGTTTCAGAATATTCAGATATTTTGGGGGTTTAATTAAAGACTTAAATTTACAATGCAGAGTTTGTGATCACTTGATGCCATTCTTGTCTATAACAATACCTGATCGCCTGTGTAACTAAACCTAAGTGTATATCTGGATTTCCAACTTGTTGTTCAATCGAGGCGATATCAAAACCATGTCTATGAAGTAATTTTTAATTTTGGTTGCCTATCTTTCTCATCTAATTTTTTATTATGTTATAACATGCCTTTGTTTATCAACTGTTTTCCACACGAAGTAACTTCAACCAAAATGTTATACAACGTTTAAAGTAAATGCAACACAAAGGCAGTCTGCCACATTCACCAAGTACAGATTCATTGTTTGCATGGCTGTTGACGTCTATCATAAATCTACAAAATTTCAATTGAACACGCTTTTTACTTTCTGATTAAACAAACCCCAAATTTCGCTACCGTAACAGGCAACAGGTACAACAACAGAGTCGAATATTTTAAAAGCATCTACGACAGATATACCACTCAACTTCCTGATAGCTGTATGAATTTAAGAAAGCCCTTTAGAAACATTTGCTGCTATATTTCCTTTGCCCGGAGACCAGGACAGTCTAGATAAAAGTAAAACACCAAGATAATTGTAATGTTTAACAGTTTCAATTTGTTCCCTCGCAAAGAACCATTTTTCATGATTTCTTAAATATCTCCCATTTCGAAATACAATGATGTTTGATTTAAAAAGATTGACCTCCATTGCCCTCTGTTCTGAGAATCTTTCAAGTTGATTCAACTTGCACTGTAATTTCATCGGCAAATCAGCTGCAACTGCATCATACAAAATAATTCAAACAGACGGGAATTCCTTGTTAATGTAATACCACCTGACCGTTCAATATCCATGTAATTTGAAAGCTCATTAATAGAAAAATATTAATGTAAAATTCGGCAAAAAACGATCCAGATGACAAAATGTGATAAATAGATATAATACAATAAATTAGTTTGCATGTATTTAGATGAAAGTTCACATTTATTTCTAAATGGATTGTCTATCTGATTTGTCAAAAACTCTACATCAGTATCGAACACATAACGCATTCGCAATTATGCATTGTCGTTGACTTTGTCAAAAATGACAAAAACCACGTTTGAGCTAGACAGAACGCGGGAACAAAATATCAAAATTGATATACATCTTTGATTAAAATACATTTTTCAGAGTCTCTGATGAATTTAGCCCTTAATTTTTATGGTAACGGTGATGAAGATCTGTACTTTGACGAGCTGAGATGGCAAAACTTAAACTCCGTGAACAGTATCTTCTGGAACTGTGCAGACGCCAGCATTCAATTTGCATCTGCTGCAGGAGACGCTGGGCTTGTCAAGTTTCTACTTCATATATGCCAACAGCATCGTGAAAAGCTTAAAGACAAGGTAAGTTTTAACATACATGATGTGAAAAGGGTCAACTAAATTGATCATTTATTCTTGATTCGACTCTCACAGAGACCTGGTATTTACTGCGTAATCTACTCAATCTGCTGATCCTCTTTTGTGCCCCCTAGCTACTGCCAAGGCGACTGGAAATTGGACACCCAATTTGCAAATTACCCAGCTGCATTGCTGGCCATATAGTGGATTCACTTGGTAATTAGCGAGAGACTTTGTTAACTTGTCAGCGATATCGTTTTACGTTTCAGTAGACACTTTGTACATGTAGAGGGCATGTTGCCATAAAGCTTATCTGGGTTTGAATAATTCAGTATAGGGGTGGCTGCATGTTGCTTCATGGGATTCAAAATGAATAAAGATAATTACGATATTTGTGTTGATATAACACACTACACTACAAAATAAAGATATTTTTCAATCTACACTTGTGGTCTCATTTACTGCTCTCTGAATTTCAATAAAATTCCTTTTTGTTTGTGTCGATTTCACGTGTTGTAAATGAGTGGTTTCTTCCAAATAGTGCAGCTCGTGCCCTTCTGAGTCGGGTGTAGTTATGTGGAGACTCTTTGTTTGGCCTCATTCGTGGTTTCAGTTTACACCCAAACAATGCAAGCGAGTTATTAAAGTGAGGTCCTAGGAGAAGTGATCATTTCAGCTTATACATGTAACTTTAAAGTGTAGAGACACTGCGACTTTGGAGGACCCTTTCCTGTTGATTAAGCCAACTTGATGCAGTCAGAAATTCTGTTTGTACAAATGAAAAACCAGCTCTACCAAGGGTTATAAATGAGAGTTTATGATTGTCAACCTGTGGTGAAGATTGAGATAACATTACCATGAACTGGTTCATGCACAAGTCTTATTAGATGTATACCATTAAGGACATAACTTTGTGTCCTAAATCCCAGCATCGCTCACGTTGATTGGTAGGTCTTATGTCCCTATGTCCTATCTGCGTTCATTGATTGACTGCCTATATGTCCTCAAGTATCATTAATATTTACTGTTCCGAATCCAGTTCGCTCATTGGCCGTCTTATGTTCTTATCCCTGCCTCACTTTCGAGTGTTCCTTGTCTCGGTCTGCCATGTGCTAATTACTGTAACGCATCTGTGAGCCAAACCAATCATTACCAGACAGCTAGAGCGTAGGCGCAACGTTTGTGAAGACAAATTTTTCTTTGCACCTTCGCTGCACTTAATGTCATTTTCAGGAAGCTCTGGCATCAAGGTTGTCTGCGATCCCCTGACACTTGGACATGTGACACGTAGAAATATTGGTCTTATTAGCATGTAGAGCATGATGTAATGCATCCTTTGTCATGTAAATTCTATAGCATGTAGAGCGCCACCAGTGGTACTTAGTCTGTGTATTCATTCAGTGTGTGTACTAACAAGATGGCGGATGCAGTGACACCATACAGTGTACGCTCTGAGTGAGTGAGACATCCAGTCTCTAATCCAAGCCACACTATGGGCAAAAAGGGCCCTAAATTGTTCAGTACAGCGGGGTACAGCGTCCCCGCCGGACAACGCTTTGGGCTGGTTACTAGTGACGACAGCGAACATTGTATCAATTTCATTTCAATAAAATATCGATCGAAATCTGCTCGCCTGTCGCTCGTATTTTCAGGTTACGCCATGAATTTTTCCATGACAGCCCGTATATATTGACTTATGTACCATAAAATCAACGTATCGGTTGTTTTCTTCCAGTCAAATTGAATCGAAGACAATTTGTTTAGTTTTGGTGATACTTTTATGTCTCAGCATATTTTGGCGCTCTTTGGACAAGTTTGGCGCCATGCCATCCGCGGGTATGCAACACAACATTGTATCAATTCGCAAGAAAAGAATATCGATCGATAACGTTCACTACACGTTCACAGTGGAGACTCTACACCAGTTCGCTTCCGTTTCGTGTTATTTTTACCAATTTACTGCGATGTTCATGGTTCATATTCACCCAAATTTTGTATAAAAGACAACAACCTGACAGGTATTTGATCTGTACAATTTAGGAGACACTTGCTGATTATTTTGTGTCAATTTCAGACCCTTGTTCTGCACATGTAAACGCCGTCAGATCGCCATATTGTTGACGGCAACAGTATATTTCAGTGATCAGAATAAATAGAATGGCAATAAAACAAATTTTACGAAGAAATTCAAAAATCTAAAACGATACGATTTTTGCTTATTAGTCAAAGGATCACCGTGCCAATTTTCATTATCATTGGTTCAGAATTAAAAAATTTGAACCGGCGAGAAGTTTGCAATGTGTTCGGTCGATCGGACGCGCATAAACGCCATTGTTTTCTATGGGAATCGAGATTATTCGGCACATCGTAAAATGAAAAATACATCTGAAAAAACCCGCCGGTTTAAATTTTTCATTTCGCTGTTATTTCTCACAATATTTGAGATTAAGCATCTCATGAAGGTTAACTCAAACTCTATGGTTTTAGTTTTTTAAATTTCCCTCTTATTTTTATGAAATGACGAGTTTACGATCGTTTGTGCTGTTGGCCGTGTTTTCGCCTATTTTTGCATAGAGTATTTTCGCTTCGGTATTTTAAGAATAAATTCATGAAATTATTGCCGAAATATCATAATGGACAGAGGAACATATGAGGAAATGGAATCTGCATCTCTTTCCTGAATATTTAGGTGTGCGGCTAGGAAATTTGGCGAAGTTTCTTCGCTTCGATAAAAAGTCTGTATGTGCGATGTATGATAGTGAGCATGCGTGCGTGAGTGCTTCACGAACTCTACAACGTGTTGAGCGGTCTCAGTCAGAAAAATGTAACAACTTAGCCGGCTATTGAACCACTCTTTTTTGGAAGTGGAGATTTAGCCGAGTGGTTCTGTCTGTGGCCTCTCAGCTGGGCGACTGATGCCGTATGTTGTGGGTTCGAATCCGATTGAAAACTAGCCGTATTTTCAACATTAAGCGGAAGCTTGATTTGGCTCTCTTTACGCTCATTCAGCGTATGTGCGGCAAAAAATTGTCACACTTTGAGTGAACAATATAGAGGCCATTTTGCCCACAGTGCCATCCGGCCTAAATTGATGTACTGCCATGAAGATATGTAACTAAAGCAATTCATGCTTCAGTTCGGAACAAGTTTGTCAGTGTTTTGGTAATTTATGGTCCATAGGAAGTCTTCGATGAATCTGTTACATATAGTGCCATTGACGCCCGTTCATGCTGTGTTGCAACTCATAAAGAAGTGTCATTTAGTCTGGTAAATATAACTGAACTTGATATAACACAGTTGCAGTTTGTAACATACCTTCAATTCGAACGCTATGCTGCTGTCATTGACATTGTGAGACGTTTGGAAAGAGTAACTTTCTCTGTTTTGTGTTGTTTTGAGAAGTTGCCGAACACAAAGAAACGAGTAACTCAGCCATGTGCATTATGCAAATTAGCAAAAGTTGAGAAACATCTGTGTCGAGTGTTTCCAGAACACTCTCGCTTGCTGTTGACTTTATTACCTGAGTATATATGTTTGTCCAAGTACTGTATCCTGTAATATTAGTGGCTGATACCGAGAAGTCAGTTTGCTGTCAGTTCAAAGGAAGATTTCCGTGTATCTGAACACTAAAGCCATAGAGTACCAGCAGTTGGAAGCCTATACGAGTGCTGTTGTGTTTGTTCATAACTGTATAGCATCGTTGAACTATCTGCTTGGAACTCTGTCAACAGGTTTATGTAGTCTTTTGATGTTGACTCACACTAAATGCCTGTTATCAGTTTAGATATTTTCTTTTGAAAAGTGTGTCGAGTTGGAACAATATTGTGTGCTTATACAGAGAGTTTCATGTATTGAACTCAGCGATACTGTAATACAATTTTCTAGGTAATAATTAATTTGATATATTATTAATTTTACCATTTGCTTCAGTGTGTTATTTTATGTTTAGTATACAGTAACACCTACGCGAGCAAAAGCCCCAACGACCATGCACAAGTCAGAAAGCTCACAGTCCCAGTATAAAATTTAATTATGAAACGTCATGATAGCATTTTGCTTGTACGTATGGCTTAGATAATTTGGCGCCCAACGTGGGGCTGTGTTGCTGTTTTTCTGTGTTGATTTGTCAGCTTTGATTAGTGCAACCACTGTATTGTAATATTCATTTTTGCAATTGCAAGTGGGTGAATGATTTCATGTTGACTTGTGTGGTTAGGGCTCCCACTGTACTGTATTGACCTGATTTGAGTATACTGAAGTGCTGGTTTTGTTTTTCTTTTTGGAGTTATTGAGAACTGTAATTTAAGTCTTTTGCTGACTTTTTGCAGTTTGTAGAGTAATTTTTGTTTGTTTTTTTTTTTTTGCATTTATTGCACTAAGACTGTGATTGTTATTTCGGTAACATTTCTCGTTGGTGAACATTTGTAATTTGCATTTTCTTGAATTGAGTTTTTGTATTAATTTACATATTTGCAACCATGGCAACAGGTGGAAGTGTTGATTGTGATGAGAATTGCTCTGTGCTGGTTGATAATATTCCATATGAATGTACTAAAGAACAGATTCATGAGCACATGAGTAGAGTTGGAGAAGTTTTAAATTTCATATTACCTTTCAATTTTGAAACAAAACAAAATGAAGGTTATGGTATTTTTCAGTATGCAAATGAAAAAATCGCTCTTGAAGCTATGAATACACTTAACAGGTCACCATTAGGGCCTGGAGTTGTTATTGTTGCTGATAATCATTTATGAGAAAAAAATTAAGACTGAGAGACATTGATCCTGTGTCAACACAAACTGTGAAACAATCTTCAGAGTGTCCTGATAGTTCACAGCACAGTAGAGGTAGACAAACTACAGTGTCTCATGATACCCAAAACATTGTTACCATGCCAACCAGTTCCAGTATTGGACAACCTCAAGAGACTTTGCCTACTGCACTGCTACAGTCTCCAAGAATTTCTACATTTTCTGGAAGTACAAGTAATAAGTCTGATGTTAGTTTTGAAGCCTGGAAGTATGAAGTGGAATGTTTGATAGGAACACACACTGCTGATGTTTTGTTACCCGCTATAAAGAGGTCACTCAGAGGTCAGCCAGGAGAGATTGTGATGCGTATGGGTTCCAGTGCTACTATACAGTCAATCTTTTCTAAATTAGAAGGCATCTATGGTGTTGTTGAGAGTGGTGCAACTCTGTTACAACAAGTTTACAACAGTGTGCAGAGGGAAGGAGAATCTGTTGCTGATTTTGGTTGTCGTCTTGAGTTAGCCATTCACAAAGCCAAGGAGCGTGGAGGAATAGCTGCTGCTGCTATTGACGAGACTCTTAGAACTGTGTATTGGAGAGGACTAAGAAATGAACAGATAAAGAATGTTGCAAGACATGAGTATAGAAGTTGTGAAACTTTTGACAAATTACTACAAGTAGTGAGACTTGCAGAAGAAGAGGTGCGTGAATCTAGTAAACAGGACAGTGCTGATAACGCCCCCACTACTGTAAAACATTCAAAGCTCAGCAAAGCTCAGCAGTCAGTAGTTTCTGAGCAAGTGAAACAAGAGTCAGCATCAGAGAATGCAGCATTATGCAATACCATAGAAAGTCTGACTACACGTTTGACACTACTTGAGCAGAAAGATAGTATATCTTCTACGGAAAGAGGAAGGCCACGGGAGCGTAGATCAGCAAGGAATCGTGGTACCTGTTACAATTGTGGTGATGAAGGACACTATGCAAGGAACTGTCCAAAATCTAGGAAGTCGTTTAAACAGACTGACGATTTCCAGCCTACAAGAGGTCCTCCATCCACAGGAACACAGCAACCAGTAAGTAATAGATGGACTCAAAGCCCAAAAGACATTGCTTGGTAGTGCGAGTGTTACGGACAGAATTGTTAGTGAAGCCAATGAAGAGACTGCTTTTATAAATGGTATATCTTGTAAGAGTTTGATCGACACTGGCTCTCAGGTTACCACCATAAGTGAGTCATTCTACAAAGAACATTTGTCTGACATTTGCATACAACCAGTGACAGACTTATTGTCCATGGAAGGCGCTGGTGGTCAGAACGTACCATACCTTGGGTATATAGAACTACAGATAACTTTTCCATCAGAAGCTTTTGGTTGTGAAGATTCTTTTGATGTATTGACACTTGTAGTTCCTGATAACAGCTACAACACTAGAGTGCCACTTACAGTAGGTACCAACCTAATGAGTGAATGCCGACAGTATTGCCGGCAGAAGTGTGGGTCAAAGTTCATGAGGCATACAGTGATGTCAACTGCTTGGAAGACTGCCTACAGCCGCCTGAATGCAAGGGATCGTTTTAGTGGAAGGAAGGGACGCATTGGTCTAGTGAAAGCCAGTTCAAAGGAACCAGTTAAGATATTACCTGGTCAATCTACTGTGCTTGATGGTGTAACAAAATCTGCAGGGTTCTGCCCACACCGGACGGCGCTGGTCGGGCCCGTCCGGCACTCAGAATTTCCGACCAGCATTGACAAGTGACCGTCCGCCACTTGCTGTTCAATACTTTGAACAATCAACATGAATGTCTATGACACTTTTGAGGTCAAGCAGTTCATAAAATTGCATGAAGAGTTGATGAAAACAATGGTACTATAGAATGCCTTTCAATAAAATGCTATTTAAACAATACCACTGGTTGATTACCGTACGCTGATTTTGCATATGAAAAGCTGTTCAGCTGTTGAACGTACGTTCACAAGATCATCGCCCTATAAATGAACTAGACACGGTTTTCCTGTCACACAGTATCTCTGTACGATCGAAAGAAGGAGAAAAACTGAAGTTTTTTTGCTTTGTATCAAGGTTTATAACACCATAAAAATGAAATACGGAAGCGAAAATCAACACAAAAAACAGGACTTCTAACTAAAACGTACTCTTCAATGTTCAGTTCAGACTCAATGACTCAAAGTCATGAGCAAGTTTGGTGTCAATGAATCCAGTCTTTGAATTATCACTGAACACTCACTTATTTTTCAGGTCAATAAGCCAAAAGTTACTTGTCCGTGGCAACAAGCCTCTCTGTTTGTGAATTTTCCCATTCTACAATGACTATCAAGAAGCAATTGAAGTGAATTTGACATCGAGAAATTCAACTTTCAAAACTATGGCCGATTAGTCAACCCCTAAGTTCTTAGTTTAAACTCTAGAGAGTCTGCGCATGAGCAGTAACAAGACCATCTAGGTCATTTGAAAAAACACTGGATGCTGGTACAGTGCAATGGTAATCCAAACTTCATAGTGGTGAGGGATGATATAAGCACAGGAAAATGATGACAAAAAAGTGGTACATTATTTTTCAGAAGCTTCAAAAGATTCCTTTACAACTACTAAAGATTTTTTTTCTTTCTGTTTTGTTCAATTAAAACTGAAAAAATACTTTGAAGGTACAGTGGAAATGGCTATTATTTTTATATAAAGCCCTAAGAATGTAAAAATACAAGCATATAAATGTTACAGTTTTTCATGAATATTAATGCTCATGAATATTAATGAGCCGTCCAGCACTCTTGGAACTCTGGGAAGAACCCTGAATCTGGTCCGAAAGGAGATGAGTATACTGTCGTCATAGAGCCTGTTAGTGAAACTGGTCTATAAGGAAGTCTGGTGATTAGTCCTACTGCTGTGATAGTGAAATGTTATGGTAGAAAATGCCATGTTCCGGTACAAGTGTACAACATTTCAGCAAAGCCTGTTACAGTTAGACCAGGAGATGTACTTGGTGAATGTACACAGTCACATGGGCAGGACAACCTTCCAGCTATGAGGCATTGTATCGGCAACAATCTGTGAGTGGTCCTATTGCAGTTGCTAATGATGTAAACTCTACTCTACCCAGCTCTCGATTCATGTATAGTAAGTCATCACCAAAGGAACAGAAACTTGTTTTTGACCTTAGTGACTCTCCATTGGATATGACACAAAGGAGACAGGCATATCAGCTACTTAACAGAATGTCTCCAGTATTTGCTCGAAATGATGATGATTTGGGTTACACGACAGCTGTAGAGCACAGAATACCTCTTACTGATGATCAGCCATTTCGAGAACGATATCGTACAATACCGCCCTCACAGTGTGATTTGTTACAGAGCATGCTTGATGGTAATGTAATACGAGAATCGCATAGTCCTTATGCATCGCCTATTGTTATTCTCACATCCCTCAGCTCACTCCCCCTCAATTCCGTAGCTGTCTTCCCTTGACCTCTGAGTGTACACAGCCCTTTGAAAAAATAACCTTTGACCTATGACATGAATACATAATGAGCATTGCCTATATATCCCCTGAACACATTGAGTCCACCATCTTTTCCGCTCGGCTTCATCACAAGTAGACACAGCTCTTCGAGCTCCTGATCTTTTGGGAGCGTGACAAGTTTTTTCTGACCAGGTAAGTGTCAGTTTTCTTTCAGAGACCTATGTTTCTTTCCCCGTTCGCACTTTTTTGCGTCTGATTTTTGAGTTTCCGTCATAATTTTTTCCACTTTTGTGTTGGTGTTCTTACGATGTGTACTGCTGTTATTTCTCATTGCCGTTACGCCGTTTTTTCTTTTGACTTTGTTGTCCTAACTTGTGCTGAGCTTGGAGCTATAGCACGTCGTTTTTGTGTCTGTCTTTCTATATTTTATAGAACTATGACTGACCAGGGTGCGGCCCATTCTATGGACGCTAGTGCCGACGTGGCAACAGGTGTTCTGCCTGGTCAGCGTGCCACCACTCAGTCGGACGTCACCCGTACTTCGGGTCTGTCGTCGGAGATGCTTATGGATATGGTACAAGGCCTGATGCAGTCCGTTCAGCAGCTAGCAGAGAACCAGAAGAAATATATGGGTGCACCTGGAGATGGAAGACTGTCTGCTGGCAGTGGTACATCAATGGATGGCATTCCCCATGCTGTTAGCAGTGGGGTAGCAGGTCCCTCGCATGCACACGAGGTATGTCCTCCGTTGAGTGACGGCACCTGTCGCCAAGGCACTTCTATAGTTGCCTCTGTTCTCATAGAGACGTATGTGCACAGCAAGAAGGCAGCCCAACCGGTTTCCAGTTGGGTATTGATTCTGAGGACGTGTCATCTGACTCCATGCCTCCACCTCAACGCCGTTCAGCAAAACGGAAGCACAGCAAGTCCAAGAGCAAAAGAGGTAAGAAGAGCAAGAAGGACAAGAAGTCCAAATCTTCTCCATCCTCTTCAGAGGACTCTCCCTCTTCTGAGACTTCTGAATGTGAATTTGATAATCCACATGAGAAAAATACTGGAGTGAAGTTCTCTAAGTCAGTACGTGTTTGGTTTAAACAGCAACGTACCAATGTTTTGGATACTGATGATAGGAAGGAAATGAAAGAGCGTTATCAAGTGTGCTCTGCCCAGGAGAAATTTTTCACAGCTCCTATACTGCCTGAGCATCTTGCTACTCACTGGGAGAGACAGGCCACCACTAAACCATTGATGCAACAAGACCATAGGCTTAGGAAAGCTTCTGATAGTCTTTTATTTGCTCAGCTTCCATTATTGGAAATTCTCCAGATTGCTCATGATAATGTGTCCATTGAGCCACATCAGTTTCTCCAGGCCATTCAACATAGTGTAACGTTGTTTGGTAGTGCTTTTCATGCTTTACAGATGGCAAGACAGAAGGCTTTTGAATCTGTTTTACCCAACAAATATGCTTCCATTAAGAAACTGGAACCAGCCATGGCCACGCTGTTTAGGGATGAACCACTCAAGGAGGCCAAGAAAGCCAAGCAAGCTCATAACGTTGTACTTGATATGACATCTAAGGGCACAGAAGGGACAGGAGCTACCACTAGCGCTGGACAGTCCCGCAGACGTAATTCAGGCTACAAGTCCAGGTATGGTCAGAGTGGGTATAACAGACGTTATCAATACTCTAAGTATAGACAGTCTGGACCTGCATCGAAGTCTGGTAAATCCCTTGATTCGGCTCAGTCCTTTCGTAACAATAAAGACTGATGGTTCCCCGACACAACTAAAGCTCTGCACCTACCCCCAGGTGGGGGTCGTCTTATGTTTTTTTCTTCATCAGTGGCAACAGCTAATGTCCGACCCTTGGATACTAGAGACTGTACAAGGTTAGAAGCTGGAACTTATATCCAACCCAGTGCAGACGTATCTTCCAGTTACAACAGTGCCAGATTGCCATGTGGAGTTGATCGACGAGGAAATTCAATCACTCTTGCAGAAGACAGCAATACAGTCAGTACAGCCAGTACAAGGTCAGTTTGTTTCAACAGTGTTTCTAGTACCCAAGGGAACAGGGGGTTGGCGCCCAGTGTTCAATCTCAGACCTCTCAACCGCATATTGCTTATCGACATTTCAAGATGGAGGGTCTTCATCATGTCAAGTCCCTACTTCAGGAAGGCGACTTCATGGCCACTATAGATCTCAAGGATGCATATTTCACTGTTCCCGTTTTCATCGGTCACAGGAAGTTTCTTCGTTTCATCTGGAAAAGAACAATGTTCGAATTTGCAGTCCTGCCCTTCGGCATTGCCAGTGCTCCACGGGTGTATACAAAGATTATGAAGCCAGTGGTCTCTCAGTTATGTTGCCAAGGTATTCGTTGTGTTATTTACATAGACAACCTCCTTATCCTGGGCAAGACCATGGAGATTTGTCAAGCCAATGTTGCAACAGCTGTGGCCCTTTTACAGAGTTTGGGGTTCCTCATCAACTGGGAAAGTCAAAGTTAGTACCAAAACAGCAGATTCAGTTTCTGGGAATGATAGTCAACTCACTGGATATGACAATCAGCTTGCCACCAGAAAAAGTGTCCAGACTTCAGCTAGACTGTCAGGAGTTGTTGCTAAAGAAATCTGTCACTGTCCGTTGTCTGTCCAGGGTGTAAGGTCGTATGACAGCAGCAGTAGAAGCAGTTACAGTGTCTCCTCTTCATTACCGGGCCATACAGAAGGACCAGTTGGCGGTTCTAGCTCGGACGGGGTCGTACGACGCACTAGTAGTTCTCTCACAAGAAACGAGGGAGGAATTGACTTGGTGGGTGAAGTGTCTGGATATGTGGAACGGCAGGTCTCTTCTCCCACAAAAGCCTCAGGTTATAATTCAGACGGACTCGTCCAGAAAAGGTTGGGGTGCAGTCTATGGACACAACTTGGCGCAGGGACAGTGGAACCAGGACGAACAGAGTCTCCACATCAATCAGTTGGAAATGTTGGCAGTCAGCAGAGGGCTGGAGAGTCTGGTGAGTCATCTCAGAGACGTGTGTGTAGAAGTTCAGTGCGACAATTCTTCAGTAGTGACTTACATAAATTGTCAAGGGGGCACTCGGTCTTGGCCCCTCAGCAAGTTGGCGTCCAAACTGTGGTTATGGTGTCTGAGGCGCAATATCCTACTCACTGCAGTGTATCTTCCAGGGAAACTCAATCGGGAAGCCGATTATCTGTCTCGGACGTTCAACGACAACCTGGAGTGGTGTCTAAAATCCACAGTACTTCAAACAGCACTTCAACAGTTACGGTGGACACCAGAGGTGGATCTGTTTGCAGCTCATCTGAACGCACAGTTTCCTCGCTTCGTCTCATGGAAACCGGAACCTCAAGCATGGTGGATAGACGCATTCTCCATCCAGAGGGGCAAGCTGGTAAGTTATGCGTTTCCTCCATTTTGTCTCATCCCAAGAGTCCTTCACAAGATTTGCCAAGACAAGGCTCGCTTAATTCTGATAGCACCAGTATGGACAACTCAACCTTGGTACCCAGATTTGCTATTGCTACTGATACAGGATCCATTATTGCTTCCGCAACTCCCAGATCTGCTAGTCGATCCAGCGTCAGGGCAACATCACCCACTCGCAAACCAAATGTGGCTAGCCGTGTGGCCGCTATCAGGTGTTCACTCCGAGCAAGAGGCATATCCTCCAAAGCGTCAGATGTGGGTACTGCAAACAGTACAACTCGGCCTGGCGTCGCTGGGATCGTTGGTGTAAAAGACAAAAGGAAGATCCCCGTTTCAGCACCTGTTCCAGTAGTGTTGGAATTTCTTGCAGACCAACTTGATAGGAAGCTCCAGTATCGTACTATTAATGTATACCGCTCTGCCATTTCTTCAGTGCATTTGCCAGTTGAGGGATATCGCCTTGGCAACCATCCACTTGTCACCCAGTTTATGAGAGGAGTCTATATTTCCAGACCACCTCAACCAAAGTATACATTGGTATGGGATGTACAGCAAGTACTGGAGTTACTTCAACGTTGGTCACCAGCAAAGGATTATCTCTGAAGAATTAACCTTTAAGACTGTTATGTTAGTCGCTTTATGTACAGCTGGCCGCTGTTCAGACTTGGCAAGTTTCCAGTTGGAATCAGTTTCGTTATCCAAAGGATCAGCTGTTTTTGCTTCCTGCTCGTTTGTCGAAGACTGACAGACCAGCGAAGAAATGGAAGATTTTTGTGTTGCCAGCCTTCAAGAAGGATAGAGGTTATGTGTGGTTTATTACTTAGTTTCGTATTTACGACGTGTGGATTTGTTTTGGAAACACAAGAAGATACTTTTTGTTAGTTTTATGATGGGTAAACCTGTTTTGTCAGCTACCATAGCAAGATGGATCAGATGGGTACTTCAAGAGGCCGGTATAGACAAGTCTTTCTCTGCACACTCAACGAGAGCAGCAGTTACGTCTGCCCTGCATTTCAAGGGTGCATCATTACAGCAGATCTTGAATTTGGCAAATTGGTCCTCAGCCAGAACATTTGCTAAACATTACAAGTGTGAGATGGTGTCGTCAATTTCACCGGTCTTGGATACCTTAGCAACAGATTAGGTGAGTTTCACCATTTGTGACTTCATGTCACTGCTTTAAAGTCAGCTACGGAATTGAGGGGAGTGACTGAGGGATGTGAGAATAAATATAAATTATACCAGACTCTTACCGTTGCTGGATAATTGTAGTTATTCTCTCATCCTGAAGGAACGAGCCGAATGAAGTAGCTCCCACCTCCCACCCATGATGGGATTTGTTTTTATTTCTGGTCTTAGTTTTTCAGACTTTGAAAGATGGCGGACTCAATGTGTTCAGGGGATATATAGGCAATGCTCATTATGTATTCATGTCATAGGTCAAAGATTATTTTTTCAAAGGGCTGTGTACACTCAGAGGTCAAGGGAAGAGAGCTACTTCATTTCGGCTCGTTCCTTCAGGATGAGAGAATAACTACAATTATCCAGCAACGGTAAGAGTCTGGTATAATTTATATTTTTACTTACCAAAAAGGATGGCTCTACACGTCTTTGCATCGACTATAGAAGACTTAATGCAAAAACTATCCGAGATTCGTATGCGCTGCCTAGATTGAAGAGTCTTAGACGCACTTAGTGATTCACAGTGATTTTCATCCATAGATCTGAAGAGTGGATACTGGCAAATTGGTGTAGCAGAGGAAGACAAGCCAAACACTGCCTTTGTGATACCACTTGGTTTCTTTGAGGCCAATAGAATGCCATTTGGGTTGATGAATGCTCCTAGTACATTTCAACATCTTATGGAGAAGTGTATAGTTGATTACAACTTTAAGCAATGTCTCGTCTACTTGGATGACATTATAGTGTTTTCAGCTACGTTTGAAGAACACTTACAGAGACTTGAAGCCATATTAGAGCGTCTACAGTCTTATGGTTTGAAAGTGAACTTGTCAAAGTGTCAGTTCTTCAGGAAAGAAGTAAAATATCTTGGACATGTGGTCTCTGGAGAGGGAATAAAGACTGACCCTGAGAAGGTTGTGACTTTAAAGACATGGCCAGTTCCGGAAAATGTAAAGGAAGTAAAGTTGTTCATTGGATTTGCTGGTTACTACAGGCGTTTTGTTGAAGGATTCTCAAAGATTTGTAAACCTCTGCATGCACTGATGGGAGAAAGAAGAAAGGAAAGAAGATGAACAGTTAAAGACAAGAGTAATCTGAGATCATGTTCAAGTGGACCCCAGAGTGTCAGACTGCATTTGAAATCCTGATAGAGAGGCTTACATCACCACCTACTCTGGCATTTGCAGACTACAGCCTACCCTTTGAACTGCACACGGATGCATGTTTCACAGGGCTTGGGGCAGCCCTCTACAAAAGCAGGATGGAAGGAAACGAGTGATAGCATATGCCAGTAGAAGCCTTTCCAAGAGTGAGAGAAACTACCCAGCACATAAACTGGAATTCTTAGCATTTAAATGGTCTCTAACTGAAAAATTTCATGATTACTTGTATGGTAACAGATTTAAAGTTGTAACAGACAACAACCCACTTACATATGTTATGACATCTGCAAAGATGGATGCAACCGGCCATAGGTCGCTTGCTGCATTGTCAATGTATAATTTCACGTTAGAGTATCCTCCAGGACAGAGAAATGCTGATGCTGATGGTTTATCACGCAGACCACATGACAATGACCAGACTGAGGACAAATAAAGACTACAGAAAATGTGATTCAAGCTGTTTGTCACTATCACACTCAAGGTATTGATTGTAAACAGGCCGTAGATACAGCACCAGTCCTTATTGACACAGTATGTGCCACTCCAGATGGTGTACCAAAGACTTTGGAAGAGACTTTGCCTTGGCCAGGTGTAGAGCCATTGCCGGTCATTACCATGGATGAATGGAAACATTATCAAGAGGAAGATGATGTAATTGGCAGAATCTGTGATCTGAAAATGGGGAGTAGATGCCCAAGTATAAGAGAAAGAAAATCAGAATCGCCAGATGTACAGCTATTACTGAAGGAGTGGGATCGTCTATGTTGGCGAAATGGAGTGTTACATCATTGTCATAAAACTGTAGACGGCCAGAACAGGTTCCAGTTGGTTTTACCCAAAGCCTTCAGATGTAGAGCTATGGAAGGAGTTCATGATCAGATTGGACATCTTAGAAAAGAACGTACATTAGATCTACTGAGAACTCGCTTTTATTGGCCAAAGATGTCTCAAGATGTAGATGCCAAGATTGAAAATTGTAAACAGTGTATTTTGCGTAAATCAACGGGAAGAGAAGTGATAGCACCATTGGTAAATGTGCGTACTTCTCAGCCCATGGAGTTACTTTGTATGGACTACTTAACTCTTGAAGAGTCTAAAGGAGGAGTTGCCAATATCCTGATGATTACTGATCATTTTACTCGTTACGCTGTTGCGGTGCCAACCAAGAACCAGACTGCTAGAACCACTGCAAGAGTACTGTTTGATCATTTCCTGGTCCACTACGGATTTCCAGCAAGATTACATTCTGACAGAGGACGGAACTTTGAATCCGGAGTGATAAGTGAACTTTGTAAGATAGTTGGTATCGTCAAATCCAGAACGACACCATACCATCCGCCAGGGAACGGACAGGTGGAAAGCTTTAACAGGACTCTTTTGAGCATGCTTGGTACGTTGACAGATGAGAAGAAACAAGATTGGAAGTCATATGTTCCACCATTAGTACATGCATATAACTGTACAAAGAACGATGCTACAGGATACGCACCTTACTATCTGATGTTTGAAAGACATCCACGCTTACCTATAGATGTTTGCATGGGTATTGAGCCTGATAATGAAGAACAGATGAGTCACCATGAGTATGCTGAATTGTTGAGGAAGAGACTCAGTTATGCCTATGAACTTGCATCGAAAGCAGCTGAGAAGGCAGTTGCAAGTAACAAGAATCGATATGACAGGAAATCTCGTGAGGTTATACTCAGACCAGGTGACCGTGTACTAGTCAAGAATGTCAGGATCAGAGGAAAGCAGAAGTTGGCCAATATTTGGGAAAGTCAGCCTTATAGAGTTGTCAAACAGTGCTATCCAGACCTACCCGTTTATGTGGTTTGTCCAGAGAATAAACAGGGAAGGAAACGTACATTGCATAGAAACCTGTTATTACCATGTCGGCACTGCCATGGCCTGAAAGTTTTCAGCAGGACAGAGAGCTTGCGCCTCAGAAATGAAGAAGCAAGAGAAGAGAATTCGTTGAAAGAGATATCTGTAGTTACCATAGTGATGAAACTTCAGACGACTCATCAGAAGAGGATTATGAGGTAGTTGCTGTACCTTCTGTTGTGCCTGTGTTCCATCATGATAATTCTGAACCTGAAAATGTTGATACTGTCCCAGCAGATTTAGCAACAACTGAAACCCAGAATGTCGATAACCTGCCAGATGATATACTAGATGCAACTGAAGTTCAAAAGGGTAGTATTCAACCTGCAGATGAAGAAAGCCATATTGACACTGAAGATGTCGAAGCAGGGGATGATGAATCACGAGAGGATGTTGCATCAGAAGCCTGTGAATCAACGTTGAGAAGATCATCTAGAGCCAGGAAACCGCCAGACCGCCTTACTTATTCACATTCACATGTAAAACCTGATTGGGTAGTCAGAGCAGAATTTTTTGCATCTATGAAAACCCAGTTTTCTGAAGAGTCGAGTAATATTTTTAAAGCAATTATTGATATTGTGTCCAAAGTGTAACTTGTGTATAGTGATCTAATTGAGATATCTTTCAGAGTTTTTTTTGTTTATTTTTCATGATTTTTGTATGTTTATGACGGGACGTCATTCTGTAAACCAGGGGAGAATGTAGAGCATGATGTAATGCATCCTTTGTCATGTAAATTTTATAGCATGTAGAGCGCCACCAGTGGTACTTTGATACTTAGTCTGTGTATTCATTCAGTGTGTGTACTAACAAGATGGCGGATGCAGTGACACCATACAGTGTACGCTCTGAGTGAGTGAGACATCCAGTCTCTAATCCATGCCATCCGGCCTAAATTGATGTGCTGCCATGAAGATATGTAATTAAAGTAATTCATGCTTCAGTTCGGAACAAGTTTGTCAGTGTTTTGGTAATTTATGGTCCATAGGAAGTCTTCGATGAATCTGTTACATATAGTGCCATTGACGCCCGTTCATGCTGTGTTGCAACTCATAAAGAAGTGTCATTTAGTCTGGTAAATATAACTGAACTTGATATAACAGAGTTGCAGTTTGTAACATACCTTCAATTCGAACGCTATGCTGCTGTCATTGACATTGTGAGACGTTTGGAAAGAGTAACTTTCTCTGTTTTGTGTTGTTTTGAGAAGTTGCCGAACATAAAGAAACGAGTAACTCAGCCATGTGCATTATGCAAATTAGGAAAAGTTGAGAAACATCTGTGTCGAGTGTTTCCAGAACACTCTCGCTTGCTGTTGACTTTATTACCTGAGTATATATGTTTGTCCAAGTACTGTATCCTGTAATATTGGTGGCTGATACCGAGAAGTCAGTTTGCTGTCAGTTCAAAGGAAGATTTCCGTGTATCTGAACACTAAAGCCATAGAGTACCAGCAGTTGGAAGCCTATACGAGTGCTGTTGTGTTTGTTCATGACTGTATAGCATCGTTGAACTATCTGCTTGGAACTCTGTCAACAGGTTTATGTAGTCTTTTGATGTTGACTCACACTAAATGCCTGTTATCAGTTTAGATATTTTCTTTTGAAAAGTGTCGAGTTGAACAATATTGTGTGCTTATACAGAGAGTTTCATGTATTGAACTCAGCGATACTGTAATACATTTTTCTAGGTAATAATTAATTGTATATATAATTAATTTTACCATTTGCTTCAGTGTGTTATTTTATGTTTAGTATACAGCAACACCTACGCGAGCAAAAGCCCCTACGATCATGCACAAGTCAGAAAGCTCACAGTCCCAGTATAAAATTTAATTATGAAACGTCATGATAGCAGTTTGCTTGTACGTATGGCTTACAAGCAGTAAATATTTCTGTCAGTAAAAATATGCTGCTTCTTACCAAATGAAAAATATACAACTTTGTAGTTACACTCTTCAGCTACAGGTTCATTTGTACAACAAAATGCTTGCCATCAGATTGTGTATTAAAACTCCATTAGCTGTCCAATTTAGCTTTTTTCAGTATTGTTCTCCGCTTTGACTCCAGTTTCTAGTGTTAATCCCCATGTTGAAATAAATACAAAGTGCGCATACCTTTAGATGTTATTGTTGAATACTGTATTCAAGTCAGGACTAGTATTCATTTATCAACAGTAACAATGGTCATTAAACATGTACTGGGTGTGTTGACAAGCAGAGTAACGGACACTTTAAATGAGTATAGCACAGGTTTTAGGATGAGAAACTATGGTAGATTTACAAAACTTAAATACTAAAAAATAGCCAAAAGTTACGGCTCATGTCCCTTTAATTCCGAATTGATAATAAAGGATTGCATCATTGATTCCAGATGATCCATGTACACGTATAACGTAGTCAGCATCTTTAATGAGACAAGCTCTTTAGTTTGTTCAGACATACACGTCTGTTGATGATTATTTTCGAAATCGCTTACAGATCTGTAACATGTTGGTTTATGCCTATTATAGTTGAAGTATGCACATTCCTACCCCAACAACATATCAGATTGTATCGTGTCTTGCGTTGACTTCTGACGCAAATATACAAGCGAACGCCTTTGAAATAATATTATGACATATTTTCCGTGTATTTTGTACTATCGAAGTAAGCAACTACGCTGACATTGTGTGTGTGTGTGTGTGTGTGCGCGCACACCTACACACACACACACACACACACACACAAAAACACACACACACACACACTCATATAAATTGGTATTATAGAGGTCATGCAGTAATTCGAATATTTTAGTAGAGGAGCTACGGTAACCACAGATACAAACAAAGACGGGGGGTGGATTATATGACCATTTAGAAATCGTAAAGAGGTGCGTATTTGACCTAAGAGTGTCATGGTGATACGTTGTGGTTGAATCCATTATAATTGGCGGCTCCACAAAGGTTACTGTCAGTCATTGTTTGAGAGTGATGAATGAAACACCTGGAGTCTGGGACTGCTTTGCTAAGCGTGCAGATACAGCTGTACATTACAATGATGAGCACATGGCAGGACGAGACAAGTAACACTCGAAAGTGAGGCAGAGACAAGAACATAAGGCGGCCAATGAATGAACTGGATTCGGAACAGTAAATATTGATAGGACTTGAGGACATATAGGCAGCCAATGAATGAACGCAGATAGGACATAGGGACATAAGACTTACCGATCAACATGAGCGACTCTGGCGTTTAGGTCACAAAGTTATGTCCTAAATGGTATACGTCTATTCAGATAACTAATTTGTTATGCTATGGTATAGCATAATCAAAGGAAAAAACTGGTGTTACTGTAATTTATCGTCTGCAGACCAAACAAATTTTCTTGTACATAGCTTGACCTTATCACAGTGTCTTGTTAGTTATATGAAGATCAGTGCAGCTGTTTTCAATTTCGCCAGACACCCTGTCTACAGTGCAGTTGTTTTCAATTTCCCAAGACACACTGTCTGCGCGGGACACATTGTTTTGACTGATCATCGGTCTTTGAAGTTTTGCCACCAAAATGTCATATCCAATCATTGGCCGTTCTGTTTGGAAGAAACCACTCATTCGTAACACAACACTTGCAGTTCATGAACATGATGGAGATTTTGTTGAAATTCAGAGAGCAGGAAATGAGACCAAATGTAGCTTGATGACATATCTTTATTTAGTGCTTTACTTTGGCTCCTCTGTACAATATTATTCCACATATTATTATTATCTATATTCATTTTGAATCCCATGGAGCACCAAGCAGCCACCCCTACACTGAATTATTCAAACCCAGATACGCTTTATGGCAACATGCCCCCTACTTGCACAAAATGTATGACTGAAGTGTAAAACGATATCGCTGACAAATTAACAAAGTCACTTGCTAATTTCCAAGTGAATTCACTATATGGCCAGAAATACAGCTGGGTAATTTGCAAATTGGGTGTCTCATTTCCAGTCGCGTCCACTGTAATTAAGTAGAACACTGAACATGTTGAAATTATCGGACTTAGTGGCGCCGCTTTTACTGTCGCCCACTCTTTTCATTGAGCGTCACCTCACATGCCTCTACAAGGTGAGTGTCAGTTCTGAAGAGACCTGCTCACTTATTCCCTTCTGACTACAGAATACCATTCTGTTGGATCTGATAAGTGAGTTCTACGGAGGACTACCGGAAAATTTGAAACCGCTGTTGGACAAAAGTCAAATGACTGAATTGCAAGAAGAAGAGGTTCGGGATAACACAGATGACACAGAGAGGAGAACACAATTCGTGAGTTTAGATTACAAACTTGTATTCGCCCTCCGGGCATTCTTATTTAAGTCGGTAGGCCCAGCTTTGGAGTATATTATAAAGGTTAATTGTTACAGTAATATTTTTAAGTCTGAGAAAAATAGCAATGTTCGAATATTATTGAGCACAAAAATGCATTTCGAGTTTGGAACAGGCGAACTGTCATAGACTGATAACAAAGATTTGATAGCTTACGCCCAATTCTGAATTTATAAAGACATAAAAGTAGGAGACCTGTGAAACGCTCTAACATGGACGACTATGCAACTAACCTTTGTATGTGAGTTACTATCTACCCATGTTAAAAATGTGGAAGTCTACTTTGGTTTGTGCCAAATTACTAGTTATCTCTTATATTAGTTGATATTCTTTTGTAAAGACGATTGACTGAGGTCCTGTATAGGAAATAATATAGTGATTCTCAATTGCAGGACTGTCCGATATGTTCTGCGCAAGCTTCGGAAGACCAGGACCATTTGCACTTTTTAGCGGTCAGTGACCGATCGGCATGAAGAGAGCGGGCGCGTTGCATACAGAATCGACTCTGAACGCTGTGTATCGCCCCTCGACAAGGCAGTCTTTGTAACCGACAAACCGTTAGTGACGGGAAGGCCTTTTGAAATACAAATTGACAAGATAGACCCCGAAAGTACCGCAGGATCACTTGACTTTGGTATGGCGCCTTCATATCTGAATACTGTTACTATTTCTGAAATTTAATATTTCACTTGAAACAAGAGTACATGTAGCAAAAACGACTTCTTATGTTGCATTATACTAAAATGGCATGGGTTTAAATTAAAAACTGACACTCAAAACAGTGATTAAAATCATGATCAACAAGATTAAAATGCCCCTCATTCAAAATATCAGAATTTTATTACCAAAAAAAATAGTAATTCCAGAAAATCTTATATAAAAACATAATGCTACAGTTTCAAAGTACAAGAGTAAGGAAAGGATGTAAAACAGAAAAATAAAAATTAAGTCATCATAACAATGCTTTTTGATTACAAACTTAAAGAACTCATGCATACGAGAATCATTATTCGTTATCAAGAGATAAAGGAACTGTTATAACGACCTTAACAAGCTCTTACTGGACTCCAATCAAAACTATTAAAATAAAATATAAAAACCTCTTATTACTCGTTTTCTCTCTTTCAAGATGGCACAATACGTTAGCATAGCATAGATATATATGTGGATATCACGCACATGGTTCTTTAATCATCGGTTTACATTCTGTCTCTCTCCTTACGCTAGTATCCAACGAATAGTATATAAATATATTTTATATTAATGTAGGTGTCACCATCTACAAGGACCTTCCTAATGACGTTTATCAAAGGAAAACTGCGGGGAGAGCTCCGGAATATGGTTCTTGAGGTAAGGATGGCGTCCATTTTGGCACAAAATGCTATTCCTTGCCGAAGTCTGCATGTTAGTTGTAAAGAGCAACAACATAGTTGGCTTGATGCTTTGCTGGATTTTATGTAGTAACTTGCTTGTGTGAATGCATGTGTATGTAGGTAGGTACGTACTACGTACGTATAGGTACCAGCGTACCTACGTATGTATGTGTGTCTTGTCATGTGGTGTGGTCGAGTGGTAGTTTGGTGGTAATCGTTCCGGTACGCAGATTGTTCATGGTGGCCGTGCTGTCCCGCTATTGCCCTTGTAAGGGATAGGCTAATAGTGCACATACAGGCGAGCAGTATACCGTCATTCGAATACTTGACTCATGATACTTTAACGTGATAACAGTGTCTAGAAAGGTCGGTCGTCTGCAAAGACGTGGTCCACCACAGTCACACTGACTGGGCTTCTCACTGACGTCAGTACGTCAAAGTCTCAGAGCATCTAAATCTCATTGTCTGCGTCGAGGGGGTCTGTGGTCGAGCAAAGGAGTGCGAAAAAAGAGTGTTGCTCTCTAGAAAGAGTACAACTTAAATCGTCTTCAAATCTACATATATGCCATTACTTTGGTCTATATGTTTATTTAACTAAAGAGCAGAAGCTAAGGTCGGGAGGTCGCTCCAATTTGAAGGGTAAGTTCACCAAGAATTATTTTTACATATGTGCTAGCTTTGTGGTCACTTACCCTGGAAAAGCTTTTTTCACCATTTATAACTCGCTATTTTTTACAAAAACCAATAAAAAAGTACAGGAAGTTGCAGTTTAGGACTTCATCAACTCCATGCAATTTTAATCATGAGAAAGAATCTCCAGGCTTGGAGCTTGCATCATGTGATATTGAAGGGACGATCTTTCGATTGGATGGCATTGTCTACTCACCCACGCTCAAACCAGGCTGTGCGTATTTATATAACTATTGTTTATACTGAGTATCCTTACATAAACGATGAATCACTTATAATAGATTGTCCACTGTCAGATTTTGTGTTGCTGTTTACTAGTCACCACCAAATCTACCACAAGCTTCAGGAATATATGGTTGTAGGAATATAGTCAGAACTGTCACTCCATTCAATTGTTAAATGGACGGGGAAGCTTGAGGTCACTAGGATTCGGTTGTAAACAGCGACACAAAATCTGACAGGGTAAGTGACCACAAAGCTATCACATAGTAAAATCATCCTTGGTGAACTTACCCTTTAAGTACAATGTCAAACAGGATGAAGCCATCTGTTGTCATTGCTGAGCAGTTGTTAAACAATATTTCACTAGAGGAAGATAACTGTTACTTCAAAGGTCCGGAAAATAAATAAGGAGGGACCATTCTCATGATGCATCACATGTAAGGTTATTGTCGGTCAGAGTCATTGTCTGTCATTGCAACTAAATTCAAAATACTAAAATTCTAAACAGTCGTTGGGATACATCACAATATATATGGATGGATGGATGTGTATGCGTGCTCGTATTTAGGTAGGTAGGTAGGAAGGAAGGTAAGCATTTCTACCTTATTGATATCAAAAATGACATCTCTTTTACAGAGATTGCATTCGTAAGAAAGATTTCAAGCACTGTGAAGGCAAATACAACCTCAATTTGGCATTCATATCTGAGGGTGATCGAATTGCAATTATACAACTTCCTAACAAAACACTTCGCATTATTACAATGGGAAGGACCAAGGCATTGCTTTCAGGAACTCCCTGAAGGTAAGGGAGCTTCGTTATTTACGGGGAGGGGGGGGTTGGTGGAAATCAGGGGGGGGTTGACTTTTACAAAACCGCTTTTTAGGGGGGGGGTCAAATTTTACAATCAATGATTGAAGGGGGGGTCAAATTTTACAAAGGTTTGTATTGAGTTATGGAGAAACAAAATTGACTTTGGAATTTCACTGAAATGTTGCTTGTGTAACCGATGTTTCGAGACGGCAGAATAATGACCGACCGAAGCTCAGCCAAATTTATTTCTCTAGCAGGGCCAACAAGTCCGAGACTGGCGTTAACCTCTCTAGAGCAGCAACAAAGCATGTAGTCCTGAGTACAGGTCTGTACGTGTGTTCCTGGCGTATACGGCCTCCACCACAGCCCTGCAACGGTCTGTGGAGATAACTGGGTCTCTGCAGCGAGATTCAAAATGGGGATCTCCATGGGTAAACAACTTGTCGAGTATGTTATGTTTCAGAAAATGAGTGGTTTTGGACGTTAGGAGAAGTCAATCGCATCTTTTCTGGGATTGGTTAGGAGGTAAAGGTAGGCAGGGAAAGGATTTTGCCCCAATAGAGCAGAATTTCGGCCAAAAAGACCGTTTAGTCTTCATTGCGGTCCAGATCCAGGCCGCAGAGACCTCAAGTCTGTTCAAAGACCATTGCAGGGCTTTGGTAGAGGCCATATAATGCTGGGAACACACGTGCACACACCTGTACGCAGGGCTACACAGCATGGGGCATGAAATGAGGAACCAACACACAGTCATAATGTAACAAACAAACTTCTGATATTACTATATTGTGTCAAATATCGGGGTCTACATATAAAATAGTAAAACCGTACTTCAAAACTATAAATATTACTCCATGGTAACAGTAACCGTACTGATCGACCTCCCGACGGCAGGAGTCACACTTTCAGAACAAAAACTCTGTTCAAACCCTTTCTAAATGCTTAACAATTTCTATGGAAAACAACCGCAGAGGTACCTCAGACTTGACCACGCGGCTGGGAAACACAAATAGTTCACACGCGACTTTAACTAATGTTCGATGATGAGCACAATTGTAAGTCCCGTGTAATGTCTGCACATGAAAGTCGGCGACAACACACGCAATTCACTGCTAAGCAGCGTCCAGTTCAGCTACCACGGAGCAGCCATCTTAGAAGTTAGATCTTTGTTTACACTTCCGGTCGGGACAAGCCGAACTAATCTGAAGTCTTCCTCTGCTAAATCCGCACATCGACAAAAGTTCAGTGGAACGATCATAAATAATGTTATCATGACAATCTCAGACATCTGACTGAACTCATAAACGGAATAAAGTTCACAGTTAACACACAATTTGCTGCAGAAAGATCAGCTTTCAACTTGTGGTGATATTATCATCTTAGCGTGCAGTGCGTATATTGCAAATATACGGCACGGCTTTCACTTGTGTGAGCAATGTTCGTTCCATCAACTAAAGTAGAGGATGGCGTAGGGTTTAAATAAACAGTCCGATCCGCATAAAATTCGATCTCTGCCACTCACCGGTTTCTTTACATATCTGCTGACTTGAGTAAGACTCAAAATAGAGAAATATCTGACTTAAAAAGCACACGCTGACACTCAAACCTTCCAGTGCCAGTGCAGCATGCAACGTAAAACACTCTCTGAAAAGTTCCGTCTTGGACTCCCTAGGTATACAGTGATAACACACAGAACTCCCAGGCAAAATAGAAAATACACAGGTCCTCCATACATAATCTATGAGAAGCTATGAATAATTTCTTTTAAATACAAAACTAGCTAAATCTGTGTATTTATAGACTCTGATTATTGATATTAATGTACTTGATAATACTAGGGTAGTTACCAGTGCATGTGTGGGCAAGAAATTTGATTTTGGAATTTCACCGAATTGTTAAGTCACTATCTTGTCAGAGGAAACTATGAATATTTTTTCCAATATAAAACTAGTTAAATCTGTGTATTTATGTACGCTTGATTATTGATATTAATTTACTTGATTAGACTAGGGTGGTAACAAGTGGATGTTTGTGCAAGAAATTTGATTTTCGAATGTCACCGAAATGTTGATTCACTATCTTGTCTATATGGAAACTATGAATAATATTTTTCCAATATAAAACTAGGTAAATCTGTATATTTATCAACTCTTGATTATTGATATTAGTGTACTTGATTAGACTAGAGCGATTACAAGTTCATGTGTGTGCAAAAAATTTGATTTTGGCATTTCACCAAAAATGTTGATTCTCTAGTATGTGAGGAAACTTTTTCAGCCCGGGGCCCCAGGGTGCGAAGGGTTAATGAATCAAATCTGATGAAATTTTTTTTTCATGGGGGGGGGGTCACATTTTACAATTGATGAATTGAGGGGGGTCAAATTTTAGAAATTTGATTTGGAGGGGGGGTCGCTTTTTACGTTTCATTTGTCGCTCAAATTCCACCAACCCCCCCCTCCCCGTAAATAACGAATGCTCCCTAAGTGCTGAAGCTATTGAATATGTATCATCGGTAATGCAACACGTCTATAGACTTTGCATGTGTTTATTGACTCAAATTTATGAACATATATTGGCAAATATTTTGAAGTTGGGCACTATTATATATTTACCTACTCACTACAGATGTTTACCCCTTGATTGCCGTTACGGGCAGATGTCTGCAGATCTCAATCATCGACAAACTGTCTAACATTAATGTACCAAGTGGATTTTCGGAACCCTGCGAACAACCAGATTTAGAAGGCGAAGGTAAAATCAAAAATTCTTTCTTTTTTACTAAAACCAAAGACTAAACACTTACCCTAGACGGAAAGCCAAAGTTCCCCGACTAGCATTATAGAATAATGCATTATTCTGAGAAAAAACATTCTTATGAAAAAAATACAGTGGGTTCCCTAAATGTGCATATACCATGAAAGTGTCAATTATTTATCGATATTTGAAGAACACATTTATATATCACTCCCTAAATTTGTCTTCATTCGGCTAAGGAAAGTGCGAGTGATATACTGAAGATGTTACTGCGAGTTGAAGACGAATGGTGACACTGCCATTAAATTCCGAGCATTTCCGAACTGAACGAAGAAAAATATGAGAAAATAAGATACTTATCGACGCACAAGCCAAGAAATGTTTTAATTTTTCAAAATTAAAGTGTTTTTCCTCGACGATCCAAGCTCTAAATATTTGAACTACTCTTGGAATAATATCACATGCTGTGGGTAATTTTCAATCATATTTGAATCATCGTTGAAACAGGAACATGCACGGCGCTGACGTTCATATTCAGAGCAAATGTCAGACTTTCGTGGCAGTATTCTTGACAAGGTCCCAATCTTTGAGCCTAGATAAATACGATTAATTATTTAAAACCGTATCGCTTTGCTCAAGAATATAGCCTATTGTTATAGAATTTGGCTGGGGTTCTGGTTGGCTACCCAATGTCAGTTAATGTGCTCTTTCCTCGCACTAATACAAAACTTCACCCATACCTCAAAACTTCTGAATGATACATCAACCATTATCATATTCATGATTATAACCCACTCCTAATATCAATTGTTGTATCATACAGGTAATATCGTTTATTCCTTTTCTTAAAACTTTAATTCGAATGCCATAGTCATGTACAAAAACACATTATGTACAAATGCATTTTTTCATACATTAACTAAAAATCAGTTAGACAACATGACTCATTTACATCTCTAACCGACTGAAAGTCCGGCCGTGTTCTGTTGGGTCTTGTCGACGGTACCCGTTAAAGGTACCTGAGAGGTGGTAGTTTTGGTGAGCGGATACGCGTGATGAGTCTTCCTTAGTTGAAAAGGTACTCTTTCAAAAGAAAAGCAGACATTTGACAGTATACCGACATGCAAACTTTAACGTGCCCTAGACACACATCTCGGAAACGGAGACTGCATGTAGCTGCATCAGAATTCTATGAACCCACAGTACCTAAAGTGAATTAAGATTTACCTTCTTCTTTGTTTTGTTCTTATTTTGCTCGCACACACTCAATGATACTAGTAGGCACCCTTTAAGCAATCCCAATCAAGGGTTAGCCACCTTGCCCAATCCTGTAAAGACTACTAGGCACCAACGAAAAAACTCGTCAACCAGTTGACTAGCTGGCCTAACCTTTGTGGAGACACTCGTGGGCATCCCCTTCTACACAGGAAACATCTATGGCGTCTAGAAATGAAATGGCGAAATGCACAGCTTGAAATAGATCGACAAATTTTCATCTCCGTCCCATCTGAGTACTTTCGTCGTTGTGATGACGCGAAATCCAGGATAAGACTTCTTTTAGGTACCCTCATACCTGGAAATCACCATATCGCGGACCTCCCTTGGGAGGAGCACATCCACATCAAATGCAACTTTTGGAGGGGTTTAGAATTAGGGTTAGGGTTAGCATACTTATAAGTATTGTATACTCTACCTAAGAAAAGAACTTCGTGTAGGCGCCTTCGGAACTCGTTCCAAATCTAGTTACCATCGACGTCATTTCAAAGAGACCGACATCAAGAAACTAGTTAACATCATTGGGGAATTTTCCAATGCGAATGCGAAAAACACCAGTGCCTTGCCATACAACATCCCGAATTTCTCACCTACTTCGAATTCAGGGTAGCGAAGCTCCGAAAGGGACTTGTTGTTCAACAGTTTGACTCCCCATATTACCCTACCACCCCATGTATTCACTGACTTCCAATGTGTACCCCATAAGCCGATGAGAGTGGATAGTGACCTTGGAATGATTGTTTTGTTATAGCAAGCTTTAAAGGTTTTATTTTTGGTATAATTTTTAATTATTTTAAAGACAAGCACAAAATGATTCAAACAGAACCTGATTTCTATGACATTGCCTCTGCGAAAACATGTATACAACTTAGTTAGGACAAACATCTATGTAACATACCTAAGAATATGCAAAAATCACTCGCTGACTCATGTAACGTTTCTAATGGAAATTCAGTGAAACTTTGGAGATTTAATGACAACAAACAACCAAGAATTTTATTTATCTGTATTATATACTGAACAATAAATGTTATTTCCGACATTATTATGTTTGATCATTAATACTATGTACTTCAAAGTTTATGTAAGCCTTTAACAAGAAACAGTGAATAATTTCCCATAACAAGGAAGATATGAGTGGTAAAATTAATTTGAATGAAAATTCCGTTTCAAAAAAGTGAAAATTAAGATAAATTGTCATGAAACAGTTGTATTTTGTTGTCAGGCACATGCAACGAGAGCAATGCAATTTGAATTAATGTCACTCATGTCTTATAAAATACAAGTGGTGTAAATATTATTGTATGTCATAAAATTACGTGTACAGGCTTGATAGGAATCGGTAAAAACAGTTTAATCTCGAAGCATACAGTCAGTGCAGTTACTCTAATGAGGAATGTTAAGTTTATTACATACTTGTTTTTTTTCTTCCCAAAGAACATGGAAAATGAAGGAGAAGCAATAACTCGCAATCCAGCTGATATTGCACAAGAAGAATAAAATAGACATTCTATCCCTTTTTATCCAGTTCAGTTTTTTTAATGACTAATTTATCCATAACCCAGAATTCATAAAATTTCTTGCGATCTGGGAAAACAAAACTGAAAGAACATTAAAAAACGCCACTAGTTTTCATTTAATTTAGAGTAACTCGGAACTTTTGTTTATATTAAGGGAAATATATTGAATTTATTCACAGATTTTTAAAATTCCATCAAACCACTTCTTCGCTAATATTTCCAGTAATCTATCAATTCGTTTACCTGTGTACCATTGAAATCATTTTCTCTGGTCACCCGCATGTTGATCAACAGTTGAGAAGCTGGCAGAAAGATAAGTTAATGAGTTTAGCCAAAACTCACTATACACGCACATGAAATGAAGAGCCCCACCTGATTGACAGGACTGAACACAGTAATTCCGACTGATCAATTAGCTCATTTGGTAGAGCATCCGAAATGTATTCGGGGGATGTGGGTTCGAGTCCTGCATGGGTCACTTTTCATTTCATTCACTACAAAATAAATAAAATTCGTATAGTGAGGTGAGTCACAATTTCAAACCCAAAAAATTACACTTCTCTGGCTTTGCATCATTCGTATGACTGATCCTCATTACCAAAAATCAATTCCTAAGTTGGTGACTTCTGTGCGAGTCCCTGTTGAATCCATAGGATCCGTAGGCAGAAAGATTAGGTAATGAGTTTAGCCAAAACTCACTATACACGCACATGAAATGTAGAGCCCCATCTGAGTGACAGGACTGAACAAAGTAATTCCGACTGATCCATTAGCTCAGCTAGTACAGCATCCTTAATGTATTCGGGGGATGTTGGTTCGAGTCCCGCATGGACCACTTTATCATTCACTACAAAAATAAATAAAAATTCGTATAGTGGGGTGAGTCACAATTTCAAACCCAAAAAATTACATTTCTCTGGCTTTGCATCATTCGTATGACTGATTCTCATTACCAAAAAGTTGCATCATTCGTATGACTGATCCTCATTATCAGAAAGACAATTCCTAAGTTGGTGACTTCTGTGCGAGTCCCTGTTCAATCCATAGGATCCTCAGGCAGAAAGATTAGGTAATGAGTTTTATTTACAAGAAATGAAGAGCCCCATCTAAGTGACAGGACTGACCACCGTAATTCTGACTGATGCATTAGCTCAGTTGGTAGAGCATCTGAAATGTATTCGGGGATGTGGGTTCGAGTCCTGCATCACTCGTCCCGATCGCTATATATGGAAGTGCTCATGAATATTCAATTAGGACAGCGTCTCTCATTGTACCAACCTTTGAGCCAATCAGGTAGCAGCTTTTAGGTCCTATATAAACAAAAAGGCTTCCAGCTACACAAATTTCCTATCCCCAACTTTAACGCTTTGAAACGAAAGATTTCATTGGCGAATGATCTTGCCTGTATGCGGATACTGATCTTTGAACCCTTGGCCACGATCTGGTCATTTGGTTTTACAATTTTTCATTGTCTGCCTGATTTAGAGGCGATCCAAACGGGCGCAGTGCAATGAAAAGTGTAGATTTGCATGGCCATGGCTCCCAATCCCGGAAAAACCTCTCCAACAAGCAATGATGTCAACTTACAAACCACAACAGAGCTGAACTACGGGTTTCCTGCAATCTTTCTGGCAGTCCTGAGCTTCGTGTATGCGGGATATCGGAATGTGGGCGGCGGCGGGAGAGTTGTGGGGAAGTACGCCAACCTCCAACTCGCTGCATGGACATGACATTAACGAAATCGAAATCCAAAGTTAGTCAGCTACGTCCATGTTACACTAAGGGAGGTTTTCCATAACATAAAGTATAAATGACCACAAATTTTGCACAGATAGCATTGCACTGGCCTTGAAGAAAGGTTCATGGAACGTGGGCAGTTTTGCTCCGAGTCGGAGCTCGCTGTCGATAGGCAATGTATGGTATATTGAGCCGAACACAATTTACTTCCGGGTCACAAAATACTGCGGATTCTGTTTACCGAGCTCAAATATAACTATTTAGGGTGACACATAGCCTTCGAGGCATATATGTTTGTGATGCTGAGAATAACATATGTTCAAAAATAACAGATTTTCATAGTTGACGGTTTTTTGCAACAAAACACGTCACGGAGGTAGCTCGATTGTACCGTGAAGGTAAAAAGAAAGGCCGTTATAGCTCAGCCGAGTACAGTACAGCACCGCGTATGATGGCTTTTGCTACTTAGCACTTATTTTGTAAATTTTTCATGGAAAAATAATGTGTTCTTCATTTAAGTTGAGAAAGGCCGAGTTTATTTTGCTAAAATGTGGTGAATTTTGGCAAAAAACGTCCCACGTGTCAATAGCCATTTTTTGTCTATTGACAGGCGCCTGTCAATAGCCGGTTTCTGTCTATTGACACTCCGAAAAAGAAATGCTTGTACCTCAATACTATGTGTGTAATCCTGTGTTCGGATGTTGTTTCTTTTTTAAACTATGTACATCATGAAGTTAATAAATTGAATTTTGATGTTACATTCCATGTGATTCTACATGTTCCACAATAACGCTAAGACAAAAAAAAGGAAAATATCAGTAAAAGGGCTTCACAAAGACTGAAATACTACGTGATACTCGATGAAGTATTAAGTTTATGAAATGAAATTAAAATTGACAACACGAATGTTTGTCTCGGGTAGTACTACTGGAACAATTTCACAGACTGTTTTTTGTGTTGTTCAATGATGAAATTTTTTGTTTCCTTCCACTTTTTCTATGGCTTCTTTGATGACAGATGAAGTTTCATCTTATTGAATAAATGTGATTGTGATGTGATGTTCAAATGACAGGATTGCTCCACTGCCTTGTCGATCTTTGTATTCCCCTTTTTCTCTCACTTCTGCTTCTCGCCTGGTTTACAGTTTCCTGTGATACATGGCCCATGTGGTGGCTGGAAAATATTTATGGTATAAATGTAGGCTGGCGAAAGAGTGTATCTTGACAGTTTATTCAAATCATCAAAGTTGCAATCTAACTTAAAACAAAGAAGGTCATAATGGTCAAATTTTCTCTCGATAACTTTGACTTGGTCACCTTCTATCAATGTGAGTTTTCAATTACTGCCCATGTCAACGATCGTGTTTCCCTCTGAACAGTTCTATTCACCATGTTATCACCCGCACGCTTTTACCTCGATCACGCGACAGTGACACCGTGTTGCTTTGCAGCTTAGTTTTCATGGTACTATCATAAAACGGCCACAACGTTTGACCATACCACACATCGTTGGGATTATCATACGGAAACAAGACTGCAAAACTAAGACTTATGAATACGGCTAGTTTTCAATCGGATTCGAACCCACAACATACGGCATCAGTCGCCTAGCGGAGAGGCCACAGAGAGAACCACTCGGCTAAATCTCCACTCCCAAAAAAGAGTGGTTCAATAGCCGGCTAAGTTGTTACATTTTTCTGACTGAGACCGCTCAACACGTTGTAGAGTTCGTGAAGCACTCACGCACGCATGCTCACTATCATACATCGCACATACACACTTTATCGAAGCGAAGAAACTAATTTCATCGCTTTAACTGGGCGAACGATAACCTCGGGGACAATTCTTCATTGGAATTGAATCTTCATTGGAATTGAATTGAATCTTCATTGGAATTGAAGACAGATCGAGCATGCTGGTTGAGCTCGGCAGTTGCACAAGCGTACGGATGAATACCTCCATAGGTACCGCCGATCGTACGCACACCAAAACCTATCCTTAAAATCGTTTCACGAACAACCTCGCCTTTTTTATCTGACACAGTTAGAAATAAGGAGATGCTTAGAAAAGAGAAAAAACATACTTTTATGGACAACGACAAGCACGTTTCTTCGCGAAGCAGAATCAAAACACGGCAGAGGTACGTAAAGTAGGTAACGGCCTTGGACTCTGTGCTCGGATCTGATTGGACACTTCATTACCTTTGCCCCCAAAATTATTCTTCATGAGCACTTCCATATTTAGGGATCGGGGCGAGTGCGCATGGGACACTTTTCATTTCATTCACTACAAAAATAAATAAAAATTCGTATAGTGGGGTGAGTCACAATTTCAAACCCTAAAAATTACTTTTCTCTGGCTTTGCATCATTTGTAAGACTGATCCTCATTACCAAAAAGTCAATTCCTAAGTTGGCGACTTCTGTACGAGTCCCTGTTTCATCCATAGGATCCTTATGCAGAAAGATTAGGTAATGAGTATAGCCAAAACTCACTATACACGCACATGAAATGAAGAGCCCCATCTAAGTGACAGGACTGACCACAGTAATTCCGACTGATCCATTAGGTCAGTTGGTAGAGCATCCGAAATGTATTCAGGGGATGTGGGTTTGAGTCCCGCATGGGTCACTTTCATTTCATTCACTACAAATACAAAGTAGGCCATTATTGACATTTCGAAGATGAGAGACAACGTACAAATTGAGTTGGAAATGAAATTCGAATCATTTCAGAGAAGTTTTTTTCAAAAAATTTACTTCCCCCATTTTGTTCTCGTCTGCTCCCGTACAGTACCAGAGTCGTGTTCTTGTTCTGCGGATCAGCGGTCGGCTATTTTTGGTTCTTTGCCGAACATCTCGGCACCTCGGTACTCGGCATATCTGAACTCTGTTCCGGTAGCAAGAACAGCCAGAACAGCCCATCCAAATCGGCTCTCTAGCGACGGATCTTTCAGTCTACGACAACCTTTCAGGCGTTGAAAAGCTGATGGAAGTGGCCGGTAGCTTATGGGCAGGGTCAGCGATGTTAGCTCGACCAGATCACACTAGTCTTAACTTATAGTATGTCTTTGGGCTTATTACGAAAAAAAATGCCATACTATCCGAAAAATAATGTATTGGCACTTGTTAATCATACATTTATGTTTCCATTGCTTTGCAGAGTCCTACCTTATTCTGACAGGTTTAGAAGAAGCAGAAGCATTCCACCGCGTTAAGATACGAATGGTAATAGACGAGGGGGATGACCAACAAGCGAATCTGTACGGTAAGACTGCATTCACAAACACTACTTGAGGGGCGGAAGATTACAAAAAAGTTTCCTGCTTCGTTTCAAATGCCCCCGTAACAAATTCAAAATGCGTTCGAATGCCCGATTTTGAAACGGACCGAACAGATTTTGTGTCTGTGTGTGTTTCTCTTCTGGTGAAAAGGTGCGTTGTTTTGACATTTTCTATTACTGAAAAACAGAAAAATACCGATCACGTAAAATGGGTTGGGAAACAAGATGATCGCCTGTCAGAAAAAGTGAATATAATTAAGATAAAGGGGACATTTCTTGTACCTTTTGGCCAATTTTTCAGTATGTTTTGCTATCTGTGTGTAAACTGCAGTTTCTTGTTCTACTCCCCACAGCATGCTAGAATAACAAACATTCTGTTTTGCAAAATACTGGTAAAGACCGTAATCATTGTTATTGATGACAAATGAACTATTCCGGACTTGAATTCAATTTTAGGCAATAACGATGCTGATTACTGGAAATTTAATTGTTGATCTAAACACACTGAAATTTTCAGTTGCAACACTGCAAAAAACAATGCTGACTGTACACAACACACTATGGCTGTGTGGATATGCTCAAAAACGTTCTTTCCATATCGCTTCAGGAGCGGAACGAGAAACTGCAGTTGATATACAAAACAAAACCACCCGAAAATCACAGTTGTAAATGGAGTAAAGTCGCTCATGTTGGTTTTTACTGAAAGGCCAGTCAGAGTGTGTATACTTTTCCAATATTGCCTTATTTAAAGTGTCCTAGCGTGCTTTCCACTGTTTAAGTGCTAATATATAGAAAGGTTGTCTAACAAGTTGTTTTCAGTACGGTTATCAACTGCTTTCATTCAGTCTTAGGGACTGGACAGAAATTATAGGAGGAATTCAGTGAATTTTAGCATAGGTCGCTATTTCTCGAGCAAGAATTTTGAAGGGTCATTAAAATTCATGCATGCCTTAGGAGAGGGTCGCCATTTTAGGGCAATTATATGAACGGAAGATGAGATCGATATAATCCTTCATCAAAAAGTAACAAATCATAATACATGGTAGTCTATGGGGCAGACAATTAATGATGTTCCCCTAAAACAAGCTATTGATGTACATTACACAAGTTTGATAATCGATGAAAATATATTTTGTTTGAAGTGAAAGTTAAATACTGTATATGTGTACAAGAAATTAGGTTTAGTTTTTCACCAAAAATGTTGATTCACTTTACATGAAAGTCAATGGCCAATAGCAGTTGGAATAGCCAATAGTGGTTAAAGAAGTAGATATAATTATTTACTGCAAAAAGATTATCTCTTTTTCATCGACTTGAAACATCATGCAGAAGTGTGTGTACGTGTATATTCTATACAAATTATTATTTGTGACTTATTGTTTTGGGACAACCCAAAACATTCCATATCAATCAGACACATTTTCGTTTCACTCCTCCTTAAAGTCCCAAACTCCCCTCAAATACCCCAAACATACCCTTTATATTTTCGAATCCCACGTCAAGTCTTCGCCCTCCCCGAGGTGTTTGTGAATGTAGCCTGAGAATTAGTAGTTTTATAGTAATAATATGATTTGGTAAGGAATAAAGTAATTGTCACATCTTATGCCATACGAATATAGGTTTGATGCAACAATCTAAAACAAAGTATACAAGATATTAAGCCAAGCCAATGTGGATATTATCTTCATTATAGATCTAAGAGACGTTTATGTGGATGATGGGAGCACGATAATTCCAAAGCAGCATAGTTTTACACGTTGTAGAGTGTCTTCCCGGTCGTTTGTCTGTTTCGATTGTCTATAATTTTCAAAGGACAGCCATGAAGGTTATATTGGTGGCATGTACAACAAAATCATCAATTTATGCCTTGATCCTTTTAAATAACTCTGCTATTCTGATTCGAGCCCTGATGGATATGACAGTTATTTTTTATATTTTATAGGAGCAGTTTTAGTCATCCTTTTAGTTAAAATCACAGCCAATTTCTATTGATCAGTCATCTGTCATTTTTATAAGTCCATCACAACATCCATATTTATGGAATAGTAAACCAGTTTTTCATAGTTCAAAATTCATACTTATGTGTGTTTTCTTCTACATCCTTTTTATTAAATGCAAAAGCTGCTGTCGATGACTACTTCAACTTCTCGTGGTTACATGACAGCAATAGAGACATCGCAAAACGTGTCAATCAGGAACGCTCCGGCGAAGCTGATACTCTGACATTATTATCGAACTTTGCCTATTATGCATTAACATTAAACCAGTCCATTATGAGAATCGATCCAATTTCGAAGACAGTCATCAAAGATTTAAATGGATTGATCCGATGCAATGGGCAAGTGCTCCTGATATGGGAACGCGAAAATGTGAACACGAAGGAACCAAACAAGCTTACTGGTCGCTTGGCTGAAATATTCAAGTATATTTTGAAACCATGCTTCAACAATCTGAAGTCCGTTGATGGGTATGTGTGGACAGGGAGTACTACGAGGGATTTGCCATCACAGACCACAGTGCCGGAACTACACGTTACTTCATAGACGAGATGGATTTGATGATACCAGTTGCCATGGTAACAGAAGCTGCAGATAGTGATTTGCGAGCGATAGTAACTGATGGCGTCGAGATTACAAATCAATATGCCAGTTGCAGCAGCGTTGATATTGATGTTAGTGGAGCATGGAGTTTTCTTCCGTGGAGTCGAAAGAGAGGCTTAGAGTCATTAGTCAGCAAACTTGAAAGGATTGGTTTTCCCGAGAAACAGAAGGGCAATCCACATTTAGAGTGGGTCAACGCTTCCCAGCCTGGTTACGTATACATACACTTAAGACGGGACAAGACAGAAGTTTTCACAAAAGAATTTGTGAACAGGCTCTGTACTACATTCTCATCTGACACTGGCCAGGAAGACCACTTTCTCTCGAGATCTAAACTGCTGAAGATCCAAGGAGATTACGTACGTTCGCGTTTACCTGCCGTTCAATCAAAAATTGACAAAACGTCTCGGAAATATGCTGGGATAGACCGTACTGCTGGAACTGGCGGTAGAGTAGAGTTGTTGCAACAAGGACCAGTTCAAACCATAAGTGTTTTCTATGAAGCAACATCTGAAGGTATGAAAAAAAGGCTTATTATAACCGACGGTATGGTCATTAAAATGAAATTTAAATGAGCACGACAATTTATAATTAGTATTGATCTTGTTTGTTCTTTACAAGATAACTCTCTGTGATGATTAACGCTCTCTTGAATGATTGACGATTAAGATCCCGTATTGTTAGTTCCGATGGAATAGTTACGTTGGTATTTCTAAGTCAAACGTTCAATTATTTAGATGTTTATAAAGTTAGATTACAAATAAAGGTAGCATCCTGTCATTTTTATTCAAGCTATTATGTTCATATCGTACTAATCAATACACATTTGGTGATTACCATGCGACTTTCAGATGGTAAAACAATGGCAGAATTGAGCAAACTGTGGATTGTGCCTTGGCCTTGGTCTGTAAAGAATGGCCGTCTATAGCTAAGAAGTGGGAAACACGAGATCGGAAATGGCCAGCCAGTGATGTTATTAATGCGATCATCGTTGCCGGTTGCCATGTCGTACCAAAATCCTATCCAGGGGAAGGCGGTGACGAGTGTCTGCAATGGAGACTCTCTTTCTCTTGGCTGAAAGGACCCTGGCTCACACTTTCACAGAGAAACAGAGGATGTTCTACCTCGTTGTGAAGAAGATTTGGCGAATGTATTTGAAGGTTAGTAACCGTATTGTGAAGACCTTTTGAATATCCCTCTTACCACTTCGACAACAGTGCACTCATTTGCAGAGCCATACGTGTCTCAAAATAATGTTTCTGTTTTTGCCACCATGTAGTTGATTTCGTTTCATCATATTCAAGCCGTACATGTAAACATGAAAGCATTCATTTGCTAGCGCTGGATTTTGCGACCAGATTGACAACGTGTAAAAATGCTAGAAAATATCATAACGTTTGATTGATATCCACTCTGTTCCCAGGAACCTAAGGTACTCTCCTCTTATCACATGAAGACGACCATGTTCTGGGTTAGTGAACAACACCAGCTGAAAAGTGGACAGAGTTTCACCTCGCAGACCGTTTTCTCGCTCGATTTTTTCGATCAACTGGGAAGTTTCCTGGAACAAGGCAATGTGCCAAATTTCTTCTTGCCCGAAAATAACATGGTTAGTCATATTCCAGAAAGCGAGATTAGAGAAGTGCTCTTAAAAGTCAGAGACGTCCGTAAGAGACCAGACGTTTACATGCAGGATATCAGTCTGCAGGACAATAGTTTTCATGTAACCAGGAAGCCGTTGCGCTAAACCTTGTTTTGTCTTCTTAATTGTTTTTCTCGATGGATATTGTTTGTCAGGCCCACCAAAACAAAAATATATTGTTACTGGCACTCTTTCAACATTGGGCAATTACAGTTAATTAGCCTAATCAAGTTGCTGCCTATATGTCATATTTTCCCTCAGATAGAGGATCCTCATAATCTGTATATTTTGTAATTTCGCTTTTATTGTTCTTTTCATCATGACTTTGCTAAAGTCAATATAAAAAGTATATGTTACCATTCAGTATTTGATTGATATGCTAATTTGCTAATTTCTACGATGGCAGCCAGCTGCATAACCTTATTTATAAAGAACAACTCAATATTCACTTTTTATTTTTGCTACGGTTTTGCTAAAGACAATTTAGAAAGTATTTGGGAGGATGGAATTGAAATTAGGGGACTAGATAAAATAAATCAGGAAATTAAGAATTTTTTTTTCAGAACTTATATTCATCCAAGCTTGACCATAATACAAGTAATATGTTAGAAATGAAAGTTTTTTCCTAAATAATTGTAACATTCCAATATTAGATGATGAAATGTCAAATTCATGTGATGGTCCAATTACTGAAGATGAAGCACTAATTAATAGCCTTGAAGTCCATGAAAATAATAAGACTCCTGGAAATGATGGTATATCTTGTGAATTTTATTTACAATTTTGGGAACTTATTAAAACATTTTTGCTGAACTTCTTTTTTGGAGTGAATTTTCTTCATCCCAAAGACAAGGTGTAATTTCCCTTATTAAAAAAAGGAAAGACAAAAGTATATTCGTAACTGGAGACCTGTAACTTTATTAAACGTTGATTATAAGAGAGTAACAAAGTGTTTGGCAGAAAGGTTGGAAAATATTAGTCCTGCGTTACTACATGAAACTCAATCAGCTTTTGTAAGAAATAGACACATTATTGGTGATGTAATCAGACTTATTGAAGGGGTGATGAATTACACAGAAGATATGAATCTTCCTGGTATCTTGATGACAGTTGATTTAGAAAAAGCATTTGACTCAGTTGAATGGTCATACCTGTTTAAAGTTTTAAAAATTTTCAATTTTGGACAAAGTTTTATAAATTTGATTAAAACATGTTATAAAAATAGTGAAAGTTGTGTCATAAATAAGGGCACAAGTACAAGTTATTTTAAATTATTCAGGGGAGTCAGACAAGGAGATTCTATATCACAAATGTTATTTTGCTGGCTTTGGAAATTTTTTTTATTTCTCTCAGGTCTGAGAAAGATATAAAAAGTATTGATGTACATGGGGATTAGCAGATGATCTTACTTGCTTTATACAAGATGTAGATTCTGCAAGAAATCTTTTTAAATTATTGGACAGATTTACAAGTGTTTCAGGTCAAAGTAAATATAAATAAAAGTGAAGCTATGTGGCTTGGAAAACAAAAAAATTGTAAAGATAAACCTTTGGAGGTAAAGTTGACAGATGACTCATTTAAAGTAGTTGGACTTTACATTTCATACGATAGAGAAAGAGCTGTCGATATGAATTTTGCAGAACCTTTCGAAAAACTCAGATGTAGCTTAAATTTTTTGGAAAAGTAGAGACCTGACTATTCTGGGAAAAATTCAAATAATTAAAAGTATGGGCATTTCTAGAATTCAGTCCGTAATGAATATGATTGAAATTCCATGTATTGATTTGAAAAGGGTTATTCTTTGATTTGTAAGTTTCTTTGGAAGGGTCCTGATAAGATTTCTCGACAAACAATGATTGGTACTGTAGAACAAAGGGAAATCTCTATGCCAGATGTTAGAACAATTTATAATTGGATTAGAAGACTTTGTGATTCTGGTATAAGACACCCGTGGAAAATAATTGTTATGAAAGAATTTGAAAGAATAGGGGGTATAGAAATTTTGTTAAATTTTAATTTTAAATTATCTGTGAATTTTTCTAATTTTCATAGATGTATGTTACAGGTTTGGTCGGAAGTAAATAATTATACAAATATGATGAAGAAAGGTACTTGACCAGATAATCTGGAATAATCAAAACATTTTATTTCAGGCAAAATCCATGTTCTTTAAAGAATTTGTACGATAAAATATTCTGTATTTTGGGACAATCATTTGATCAAAATGGTAAAATTATTTCATGGGAAAAAGTAACACAAATGGGAGTTCCAAATTCATCTGTGTTGCGATGGTTTGGACTTATTAATGCCATAACAAAAGAATGGAAACGAAAAGTAGATAAGCAGATGATTGACAGCTTTAGAGTTCCTGAAAATGATATTTTATTTAAGATTGGCATGGTGTGTAAAGAGGTAAAATGTTGTAATACAAGACATGTGTCCAAGTGGATAAATGATTGTAATTTTATTACCCAAAATCTGAAGTATTTGTTACTAAAGTGTTTAATGAATTTATTGAAGATTGGGATTTCTTGTATCAGTTACCTTATAAAGTGACAATTGATAATAAGCTGAGAGACTGCATAATATACTTCCAACCAATGTAACGTTGTCAAAAATGACGCCACCAAGAGTTGAATCTGAGAAATGTACCTTCTGTGAGGAACAGAGTGAAACACTGGTTCATTTGTTTCATGAATGTATATTTGTAGTGGAATCTTTGGAGGGAATTTATAGGGTATGGGGAAATAGAATTTGATTTCAGAGTCGCTCAACTGTCAGACAAATTATTCTTGGAAATGGAAGATTTTCTTTATTTTTAAACTTTGTAATCCTTGTTGCTAAATACTACATTTATAGATCAAAATATCAAAAACAAAAACCAAGTTTGGGTGCTTTCAAAAAGTATCTGCAAAATATACAAAACTTGGAATTTCATATTGCTAACAAAAAGAATAAGTTGAACTCTCATCTTAAGAAATGGGGACAGTTTTAAGATTATAAGTTGTTTTCTTTTTCTCTTTCTCTCTTTCTCTTGTGGGTGCCAACTTAATATTCCTTTTATTTACAAGTACAAAACCTTCATTATAACCTGTATTATAACCTGTATTACTACATGAAATCCATAAGACATGTAAAATACATTCCTGTAACAATTGGAAAATAAACTTTTGTAAACCAACCCAATAAAATGTTAAATACGAAAAAAAAGTATACCTTGCCGTTAAATAGTTTGCATGATATGCTTATTTACATAAGTTCATGATAACGGCCTGCTGTATAACCTCATTTATAATGAATAAAACTCACTTTTATTTTTTGCCAAGATTTTGCTAAGGACAATTTTGAAAGTATACTTTACCATGCAATAATTTGTATAATATACCAATTTGCAAAATTTTAAAATGGCGACCTGAGGTATAGCCTTCATTATATCGAATAACTGAACATTAATAACAATTTTTTAAATACAACATTTAGCTCATTATCGCTTATGTCATACATTTGTAGGTATATTGCATGATTTTCTTCTCAAAACACGCCCAAAATGCTTTTATAAAAAGGCATAAATGCTTTCAACACACTAATTTTTGCCATTTCCTCAAGTGAATTATCTGTCTGCGGTCTGATGGATCTATTCGCAAGAAACAATAATATGACTTAATTCCTATGAGTCGATCAGTACTCATACAATATGCCAAACATGTGATTTATCAGGCGGATAGTATGCATACACCGGTAAAAACATAATCTCGAACAAACACTCGAACTCCTGGTTCACTCTGATCATTTTTTGCTGGTCCCAGATTACGAATTTTGCAATCGGTATGGATGCAAGGTCATATTCTTAGCAAGCGGGTACTTTTCCAATGGGCCTTGACTTTTTTGGCAGTCAAGGGCTGTGAAAGCTTGTCTGTGATATATAAAAGTTACACCATCCCATTATCAATTTGTGTTAGAAGTTTATCTTCTATGGTAGATCCAACAGGAACAATTTGAAATGAAACGACAGCATAACCAAAACACAATTTGCCGGTCTTCAATCTTGCTTGAAATGGTTTCATTCGATCACAGTGCTGGTAAACGTGACGTCCGGCGGGACAATGTAGATGATGTATGTAAGTCTGATATTTAATCAGTATCTTGCAGCATAAGCTGGCATGGGATCATTTTCGTGGAACGAATCTTAATGTTGTATTTCAATCATTAAAAGTCCACGCCGCTGTATGTTTCCACATTATTATAATAATTATGGTCTGAAATGAAGATTTTCTGTTCTGATTGGCAGTAGGCATACTTACTGTGGTTGTGATTATGTGTTACCATATCTTTATAAAAGGGTATAACAAATACAATAATTATGTAAAATACTACCATGGAAAGCATCTCAAACTATAACCGCTTAAGAACAGCATCATCAACGGCATAGATGAATCACGTGATTTCAGTGACTGTATATATCACAACCTACAAAAATGTGACTGACCAAATCATCGTATTCGAGAAAATTCTTGTAATTTGTGGTTGTACAGCTATTTTGCGACAGGAGGATGACAAGCCAGGCTTGTTGTTTGCTTCAAGAATATAATTCATTCAATGATTCACGAATAAATAAGGAACTAATTACTGTGATTAATTAAAAAGTAAATATATACTTATATATCAATGCAAATCGTGTTCATTTAGAATTACTTGAATAAGATAATATGGTATTATTGTCATTGTCCATCGATTTATCAAGTTTAGAATTGTACATTAATTACACGGAAATCAATAAACATTTATCTCGTTTTTATTATCGGCACAATGTTAGAATCATTTTCTTTCCTTGCTATTTACCTTCATTAGCTGTGCTGCTAGAGAATGGATGGCTTTTAAAGGTATACTGTCACCTGTTCCAATTTTGCAACAGTTACCATGGAAAAAGGAAATCTAACCATTCACAGATTTTAAGCGGGTGGCCGCTTAAAATAACAGCGCCCTCAGATGGGCATTTTGAATTCCAAGGAACGACCCTTTGACCATATACGGGCATATTTAGATTACAGGTGACTGTATACCTTTAATTGCAGATCTCTTAATCAGATTCCAGCTTTGTAATATTAAAGGATGGACACAAACTTGTTTAGGAATTGCCATGTGGCTAATGTATAAATCTACCTCTCCATAAACCAAAGAACAATTAACCTTGTTCTGGCCAACAGCGCTATTTTCAAACGAAGTGAGTTCATAAACAATTTCCTGGCAGTTTGGCAGTTCAGTGGCAGATCAATTTGCGGAACTGTGGTGGGGATGGAGGGGACAGCTTTATTTAATTGACAACTTGAGAAAGTAAAGGCTGTAGACAGATAAAGTGTACGGTTTTCTTGTTTACGATGTGCAGATGGCGAGGGCGAGAATATTTGCGAATGGACTCTTAGGCAGTTTGTAAATTTCAACAAAACTCATGATATTGCACAAAATCCGAAAAATAATGAATGTCAAATTTTGACCGCAAAAGCTAAAACGTCAGCTACTTTAAAACTTTGTCTCAAAATTTTATAATGCCGAGGAAGCGATTTTTCATGATTCAGATAGAACAATTCCACGGTAACTGGCGAAAAGACCCAAGCTAGAAGGGAACGAAGGATGATATGGAACATGAAATGGGTGATCCGCCGAACGCGGAATACCGAATGGTCATATATATATATATATATATGTATATATATATATATATATATATATATATATATATATATATATATATATATATATATATATATATATATATATATATATATATATATATTTATTTATTTATTTATTTATTATTTACACTGTTACTGAGCGGCCGAGTTACTGAAATAGTAATTTTCATCGGGGCTCATACAATTAATAGTATATTAAAGGGGAACATTTCTTTTAACATATTCTTTCAGTTTACATTTGAAAGTGTACAGACTGGTCAAATTATTGAGGAGCATAACCATTCATACATTTGAAACTTAAAAGTGCCATGAAATAAAAAATTCTTTGCCTAATCAACATAACTTGAAATTACTGAAGCACCAATTTTTAAAAGCTTGTGTTTGACATTATAAATAACTGTAGATTTCGCTTGTAACAATGACAAATAAACAAAGTCGTACGTAATAGGAGGAATCTTAAAAGAAGGTAAATCTTATAATTATTTGAATTTGTCAAATTGTTATAGACACGCCAAAGCGTAGTAGCATTTGAGTTTTCAACAATATTGAAATATTTTGAATATATATATATATATATATATATATATATATATATATATATATATATATATATATATTTATATAACACAAAATTACTTCAAGTATGAATTAAAGATATCTGTTACTTAAGTTTCATGTATCCTGCAATCATCAGACAGAAGAAGTTAAAGGATTTTTAGCCCAACACTCTTATATATGTATGATTGGGACGAACCATTCTATTTCCAGGGGGTGTTAACATTTGATGAATAATATTATTTTGGTGGCGATATTTTGAAACCAACTCCGGGCGTTTCTTTAACAGCGTAGATTTGTGAGCATTGATAATGTGTAGTTTTTCTGATATACAATGTAAGCAGAAACAAAACTTGACAATGTGTACCCTGGATCTCTACATATGACCCCCGTCAACCATCTCTTCGAAAAATAAGTACATGTACATATAATCACGCAATCCTGAAATCGTCAGTTCAAGTGACACAAGTTATGCCAAATGCACGCATCATTGCCTAACGCAGACCAGCTACCATTGGCGACATTATCCATCAAAATAAAATAAAATACACCGAATCAGATAACCTGGGGATGTAATCCATACAACACAGCGAGGTGCGCCTGTTGCACCATGATCCAAAATACTACCCATTTCAAATCGACAGTCACCGGAAAACTTTCGCCATCAAACATAACGTGAACTGCAAATTTACTAATGTTATAGACATGCGGCATTTAGTACATCGGGAAAACTTCACAATCATTTCTCAAATGTCGGAACGGACACCGCTTAAACATCAGCACAACAAATCTGACAGATCGCCGTATGTTTTAACTTACTTCCGGATTCCTGGTCACACCTTGCAAAGACAATACTTTAACAGCTTACGTACTTTGCCTGACTCCCAACAGAAACACTCACATGACCAAACACCTTGAAAGTTTATGGATATGTAGAGCCGGAACACAAGCAGTGGTGTGGTTTGGTGCGTGTAGATGTTCAAATATTGGTGACATCAAGTTGACGAAGGAATCTATCAATGCAACGGATGTGTGTTATTTTTGTAATCATAAAGGAAATTATAAATGTTTGAACGTGGGATAGGATATATTTCAGAGATAGAACCTAGCTGTTCTATCTCTGAAATAAGAGTGATTGTGTAAATTAATTTTATTACACTTGGCGCCTCGTAGAATCACTATCATTCATCGACACAGCATAATATAAAAAAAAAACAAGATTATCGGTATCGGCAGTTTTTGATTTCATTTCTTTTTCGATGCAATTGTTTATTCTGAGTCAAAAGTTTTCGGCCCATGTTACATTAACGAGATATGTATGACTCAACAGTGATTATGTGGTTTACATTGGTACGTATCCTAATACACGAAACGTGTGTGAATCTAAATCTCGTAACAATTCTTTTTCTCGATTTGAAAGTGATAAAGTAATTCAATAAACTTAAGGTTGAATAAACTTCAAATATACTTTTTAGAGACAACACGAGCAGAAAGTTACAATTCACCATATTTGTTTAACTATGTCCCCTATTTTATGATACAGATTTACGGCCATATCTTTTCAAATTTGAAATTTTGCCGCTCGGGCGTGATCAAAACTTTCACTTCAGCATAATGAAAACTACTGCTAACTCTAACTCTCGGCAATATTACTGTCATACATAGCGGTGCAATCAACGTAGTTTTGCATTTTCCGAAGGTCGAAGGTTGGAGACCAGGAAAGCAAACGGCACTATTCTCAAATTAAATGTTTCCTGACTGATAATTTCCACTTTATCATTTCTTCAGAATGCAAATTATGGCAAAATTATCTCCGGAATAATTAGACAAATATATTGTAGTTTTAAATAGCCTGTCAAAAAAAAACTATATTCTATGTGTAGCGCCATCATCGGCAAATGGGAAAAGTGCTTTTGTTTGGATGCAGCTAGAATTATAATCGGAAGCCTTCAAGAATAAGCTAAATTCAAGTCAACACACACTAGTTCAATCTGTCTGATCTATTTGTAAAGGTCAACATAATGATTTACTTTGATTGATGTAATCAACATCAGAATAAATTTTGCTGCAGTCAGAGACTGTTGACTGTTGACTGAGACTGTTGACAATCGCTATTGCTATGGTGGCCTGCAAATCGAACGTTTTCCTGCCTCTGGCTGTCTATTATGCGGACAAGTGTATTTTACGGTTCCTGTCACAGTGACAGCGTCGTTACTTTTATAGACAAAGAAGGCACGAGGCATTGCCGACAGTCCACTTCAGTTGTGTCAAAGAGAACATTGCAAAGTTTGCCACAGATGGCGCTATACAAGGTATTCCCGCAATGCTGCAGCCACTGTTTTAGGTGGCAGTCGCTACGACTCATAAGAGCTAATTTGCCAACGGCAAAACAAGTTTTTGTACAACGATAACATTAATAACAAAGGAAACACCCTATTCTCTGAAAAAATGTTAGGATCAAAATATATCTTCGATGACAACAGAAATAACTGGCTTAAACAATGTGAAATAATTTTAGATTAAATTGAACACACACAAGAGAGAATTAAGACAGAATATGAAGCACTACACAATTGTATTCCAGATTGTTGGAAACAAATAATCATATCGGAAAAAGCTGTGATATTCTAGAGTGTTTGATAGTTACATGACGACACATTTTTTCTTCTCTTCCTGACGAACACTGGCCGAGTTAGATCTATTCATGAAGGACGCACGCGCACCACTTGATGCCCTCTCCGAAGTTGCCTGGGTGAACCGTATCGCGTCTTGCGCTCTGGTGTTCTCCGACGAATACATGGCATTGAAGTATGCACCCGACATGTCCACGCTTGCACTGTATGACGACAACGAGCCACCGCTTTTAGCTGCATCCGATGTAGACACGCCCGGTGCCGAATTTACTGTTCTCGCCGGGTTTGGAGATGGTGAAGAATAAGTTTGATCTGCCGAAAAAGGAGCCCTGGGATAATAATCTGTTTGACGGGTACTGATAGCCTCGCTCCGTAAAGGTGTACTTGTTGATCGGCTGTTTGTAGGATATTGAGAACTGGGAGATGACAAATTTGGGCGTGTAGAAGATGACGTAACGTACGTGGTTGGTGAAGCCAAATTAGCAGTACTGGTGGATGAGACGGTGTGTGGTATCCCTCTATCTGTATTCAGATCTGAAGAGAGGTTGTGAGTGAAGCCCATGTGTTGTGGTGGCGCTGCTGTGGAAACTTGACTCCGAAGCTGGTTGGCTGCAAAAGGCGGTCCCCTATTCTCATTTAACTTCGTGAAATTTATCAAGTACGCAGGGTAGCACTGCTCACGGTCAAATATGACGAAGACGGTCGGATCATACTGCCTGTTCACACACGAGTCGTACAGTTCCCTGTGTGCGTATTGATTCAGGGGGTCGTTTGTATGAGCTCTGTCCGACTGTATACCGGCCAACCAGGACGTACGCTAAGAACATGTGCCGCTGGCCATAGTCATCGTCACTGGAGTAGCGGTCACTATAACTTGCATCGCGTGCAAAGTATGTCCCTTGTCCGAAGAGTGTCGCATTCTTCCCCGCGACCCCAACATCAAAATTTTGTCGGCAGATCTTGGGCACAGACTGTTCATCAGTTCCATGGAAAAGACACATGTCCACTAGTAGACAAGTGTCTCCCTTTTTCTCTGTCATGTACTTCTTCTGTCTGTTCAAGATGAAACGGCCATTGAAAAATTTAAGGTTGTTATTTAACAATTCAAAACGTTATCTCAAAGGCAGAAATCTGTTTTCATTCATTGAATGGATAAGAAACACTAAGCGATAATTTTAAAGGTAAAAAAGGCCATTCACGTTTTGATAATAATTATATATAGATATATATATATATATATATATATATATATATATATATATATATATATATATACAATATATAGGTAGATAGATATGAATAATAACACAAATTACTTCAAGTACAAAGTATTGAAATCTGTAGCATAAGTTTAATGCATCATGCAATCCTCAGACAGAAGTGAAAGGATACCTAGCTCGACACTCTTATTAATGTCATTGGGACGTACCACTCTATTTGTAGGTGTTGTCAAAATTTGATAAATAATATTTGCTTTGGTGGCGACATTCAAAACCCACTCAGAGCGTCGAGCTAAGAATCCTTTCACTTCTGTCTGAGGATTCCAGGATGCATGAAAATTAAGTAACAGATTTCGTTACTGGGTAGTTTAATAAATTCATGTTATTATTTTTAAAACGGTCTGCTTAGCATCGAGCACTGTAATTTCCCCCGAGGACATCTGATGATCGCAAGAGAGGGACACATGTAGCGTGAAACTCTGAGTAACGCACAAGTCCTGTTTTCTACTTGTTATCAATTTTTACCGTATATATATATATATATATATATATATATATATATATATATATATATATATATATATATATATATATATACATATATTTATGTGTGTGTGTGTGTGTGTGTGTGTGTGTGTGTATTCTACTCTTCTCAGAAAATTGTATGGATAGGTAATATAATATTCATCGCAGGTTTATTATGTTAACCTTACGATCGCCTCCTTTTGATCGCAATGGAGCATGCACTGAATACTATACTTGCTAACAAGTTCAACTATGCAAATAATATCATTTTTTCTGTCAAAAGATGAGTTTTCAACATTTACTTTGTCATATTTAATCATTACCTTTGATATTTGTCCCAAATATGAGGATTTTGGACCCTCTGTATGAAATTGATCTTGGCCTTGTCTTGCTGCATAGACTTTCGAAAGACCCTCTCCACAAATTGAAATTCGGCTGATGATGTGTTTAGGAGGCAGCGGATAAACTCTTTCCCAGGGGGCATAGGTTCCCAGGACGATGGGTATATAGTTGCATCTGACTGTAGATGATTTGTGCCTTTTAACCTGAGATTTAAGAAGAATAAATTCAAAATAAACAGAAGTGAACTGTAATTTTATGTTGAACATGTGTGCGAATATGTTATGACAAAGACGATACCTGTGTGAGGCTGACTTAGATTGGAAATCAAAAACACACCATTAACCCGATTACTTTTTTTACAATAATGATAATATTGCAATTATTTGGTAGAGTTTGTCAGACGATCATTGATCTCTACATGAATATTTTGAACGACAGACACTCATAGACTTAAACTAAGTTATGCGCCTCGAAGGTGAAAGACTTTAGCTTTTGTTCAAACTTTCCACGAGGAATCTTTCAACCATTGTCTTTCAAAATCGCTATAAAAATCGCGGGTCATCATCAAATTTGGTACTAGAGAAACAAGTTACAAATGATTACCCTTTGGCTGGAGAAAGCAGTCCCCTATTCGCGTTTAACTTCGTAAAATTTATCAAGTACGCAGGGTAGCACTGCTCACGGTCAAATATGACGAAGACAGTCGGATCATTCTGCCTGTTCACACACGAGTCGTACAGTTCCCCAGTGTGCTGATTGATTTCAGGGGGTCGTTTGTAGGAGCTCTGTCCGACTGTATACCGGCCAACCAGGACGTACGCTAAGAACATGTGCCGCTGGCCACGGTCATCGTCACTGGAGTAGCGGTCACTATAACTTGCATCGCGTGCGAAGTATGTCCCCTGTCCGAAGAGTGTTGCATTCTTCCCCGCGACCCTAACATCGAAATTTTGTCGGCAGATCTTGGGCACAGACTGTTCATCAGTTCTGTGGAAAAGATTCACTTGAAGACCAGTGTCTCCGTTTTTCTGTACCAGATACTTCTTCTGTCTGTTCAAGATGAAACGGCCATTGCAAAATTTAAGCAGGTTGCTATTTTGACAATTCAAAACGTTATAAAAGGAAGAATTCTTTCTCATTCATTTAATGGATAAGAAACTTTCAAAAACAATTTTAAAGGTAAAAGACCATCAACGTTTCGATGAATATATATATATATATATATATATATATTATATATATATATATATATATATATATCAGATATATGTATATAATAATAATAACAATTAATTAAGGAAAACAGTATTGAATATAAGTGTTAGGCATCCTGCAATGCTAAGATATAAGTGAAAGGATTCTTAGCCCGACACTCTTATTATTATGATTGGGACGTACCACTCCATTTGTAGGTGGTGTCAAAATTTGATAAATAATATTTGATTTGGTGGCAACATTTTGAAACCAATTCAGAGCGTCGAGCTAAGAATCCTTACACTTCTGTCTGAGGATTGCAGGATGAATAAAACTTAAGTAACAGATTTTCTTTTTCTTTGTACTTAAAGTAATTCGTTTTATTATTTGTATCACCACTAACTGTCAGTGGTTCAGGATGGTCCGACTTAAATTTGTAAATCTCAAATGCCTAATGGACCTGGTAATGTATTACCTTGGTTCAGTTAACATCGAACACTGTTATTTCCAACGAGGACATCTGTATACTTCGAGATTTACACACACACACACACACACACACACACACACACACACACACACATATATATATATATATATATATATATATACTATTTATTTATTTATTTATTTATTTTATACTATAATATTTATCGTAGTATCGTAGGTATGGAATATTAACATTACGATCGCTTCCCTTTAATCGCAATGGAGCATGTACCGAATGCTATACTTGCTAACAAGTTTAACGATGCAAAAATTATTTTTCGGTCAAGAGATACGTTTTCAACATTATCCTCGTCATATTTAATTATTACCTTTGATGTTTGTCCCAAATAAGCGGATTTTGGATCCTCTCTATTGCATTGATCTTGGCCTTGTGTTGCTGCATAGACTTTCGAAAGACCCTCTCCACATATCGAAATTCGGCTGATGATGTGTTTAGGAGGCAGCGGATAAACTCTTTCCCAGGGGGCATAGGTTCCCAGGACGATGGGTATATAGTTGCATCTGATTGTAGATGATTTGTGCCTTTTAACCTGAGATTTAAGAAGAATAAATTTAAAATAAACAGAAAATGAACTGTAAAGTTTATGTTGAAAATGTGTGCGAATATGTTATGACAAAGACGATACCTGTGTGAGGCTGACTTAGATTGGAAATCAAAAAAACACACCATTAACCCGATTACTTTTTTCACAATAATGATAATATTGCAATTATTTGGTAGGGTTTGTCAGACGATCATAGATCTTTACATGAAAATTTTGAACGACAGACACTCATAGACTTAAATTAAGTTATATGCGCCTCGACAGTGAAAAACTTAACTTTTGCTCAAACTTTCCACGAGGAATCTTTCAACCATTGTCTTTCAAAATCGCTATAATAACAATCGCGGGTCATCATCAAATTTGGTACTGGAGATAAAAGTTACCCATGATTACCCAATGGCTGCAGAAGGCGGTCCCCTATTCGCGTTTAACTTCGTGAAATTTATCAAGTACGCAGGGTAGCACTGCTCGCGGTCAAATATGACGAAGACAGTCGGATCATTCTGCCTGTTCACACACGAGTCGTACAGTTCCCCAGTGTGCTGATTGATTTCAGGGGGTCGTTTGTAGGAGCTCTGTCCGACTGTATACCGGCCAACCAGGACGTACGCTAAGAACATGTGCCGCTGGCCATGGTCATCGTCACTGGAGTAGCGGTCACTATAACTTGCATCGCGTGCGAAGTATGTCCCATTTCCGAAGAGTGTTGCATTCTTCCCTGCGACCCTAAAATCGAATTTTGTCTGCAAATCTTGGCACAGACTGTTCATCTGTTCCATGGAAAAGATTCTCTTGAAGACCAGTGTCTCCTTTTTCTGAACCATGTACTTCTTCTGTCTGTTCAAGATGAAACAGCCATTGCAAAATTTAAGCAGGTTGTTATTTTGACAATTCAAAACGTTATAAAAGGCGGAATATATGTATATATATATATATATATATATATATATATATATATATATATATATATATATATATATATATATGAATAATAATACAAATTACTTCAAGTAAAAAGTATTGTAATCTGCTACATAAGTTTCATGCATCCTGCAATGCTCAGATATAAGTGAAAGGATACCTAGCTCGACACTCTTATTATTATGATTGGGACGTACCACTCCATTTGTAGGTTGTGTCAAAATTTGATAAATAATAATTGATTTGGTGGTGACATTTTGAAACCAACTCAGAGCGTCGAGCTAAGAATCCTTACACTTCTGTCTGTGGATTGCAGGATGAATAAAACAGATTTCGTTTCTTTGTACCTGAAGTAATTCGTGTTATTATTTAAACGCTCTGCTTAGCATCGTACACTGTAATTTTCCACGAGGACATTTGTATACTTTTCGATATTATATATATATATATATATATATATATATATATATATATATATATATATATATATATATATAAATTATATGGATAGTTATTTTATACTAGATATACGGTCACCTCCCTTTGATCGCAATGGAGGATGCACCGAATGCTATACTTACTAACAAGTTCAACTATGAAAAAATTATTTTCTGTCAAAAGAAAAGTTTTCAACATTTACCTTGTCATATTTAATCATTACCTTTGATATTTGTCCCAAATATGCGGATTTTGGATCCTCTCTATTGCATTTATCTTGGCCTTGTGTTGCTGCATAGAATTTCGAAAGACCCTCTCTACATATCGAAATTCGGCTGATGATGTGTTTAGGAGGCAGCGGATAAACTCTTTCCCAGGGGGCATTGGTTCCCAGGACGATGGATATATAGTTGACTCTGACTGTAGATGATTTGTGCCTTTTAACCTGAGATTTTAGAAGAATAATTCAAAATAAACAGAAAATGAACTGTAAAGTTTATGTTGAACATGTGTGAGGCTGACTTACACGCCCTTGTATTTGTTAGATTGAAAATTAAAAAATCGACTATTAACCCGATTACATATATTTAAAATAATGACAGTGTTGCAATTATTTGGTAGGATCTGCCAGACGACTGCTGATTTCTACTGAAAATTTTGCTCGACAGGCACCGTTCATATACTTTTTTCAGTTAAGGTAGTATGCACCAAGAAAGTAAAAGACTTAAACTTTTTCTCAAACTTTCCTCAAAGAATCTATCAGGCATTGTCTATCAAAATCAAGAATAAAATTCGGGGGTCGCCTTGCAAATTTTGGTACTAGAGAAACAAATTTACCAGGATTTGCTAATATTTTAAATTCAAAATGGCTGCTATTCCTGTGTTAACTCTTTAAAGAAAAATAAACAAATTTCTCTTTCAAAAACCAAGAGGGTGAATGTTTTCCTTACTCTAAGGATTTCAAAATGAGCCCCTCAAAAGGGTACATCAGAGAAGAATTGCAAAAGTTTGTCCAATATTTGTCCCAAAGGCGCATTGTACCTTAACTGCCCCACAAATTCACGACATACATATGCCACCAGACACAGTACACAAAGTTAGCATGGAAAACCTTGCATGAGCATGTAACTATGTCTTCAATTAACCTGAGTGAGAGTACTATTCTCCGGGTTTCGGCTCCAAATGTGACGGATGAGTTGTTTTGTTTAAAAGTTCATGGAATGGCTGGTTGGATCACAGCAGACCCTTTCTTTTTTGCGAGCCAACATTTCATATTATTTATAAAGTTTTAAAAAGCATGCACTTTTATTTTCTATTTAATATCACCGTGTGGTTAATTCTCATTACATTTCTCACTATAAAGCTGCAAGGCTATGACAATATTCGAAGTGCATATGGTTTTAAATTTCATTTTGACCGCTTCCTAACTCCAAAAGTAAATTATTTGTTCAACTGCGAAGTGGCAAAGAATGGCTAGACTCCATCAAATCTCCTCACTGGCTACACAATGACACCCTTTCTGGCCCTTCACTTCCTTTCAACATTAACTAGCAGCGTGCCATGGTACTGCAAGCTGGTCTACTTTCTCTACACGTTTAGTTGGGGCCTGATAAAGCTGCTGTATGATGGTGAATCGGCTCGTATTAAAACGTAATAGAAGCTGCGTAGCAAACTGGCCACTGTGAGAGTGTCAGGCGAGCAGGAATGCCTGTGTTTGTTCCGCAGCTGCAGCAACAAGAGTCCTATTATTGTACAAGGGTTTGATTCGTACATTCATACCAAAAAAATAACCAAAAGTTGGTTTGTCAATAGGGCGTTACGGTTTGTGACATCTCTCTTGTTATTGTTGACAACCGGGTTCAAGTCTGGACCTAAATTCAAATATCAACGCTTACCAATGCAGGACATATACATTTACATTCAATGTTGACAAGCTGACATGGGTTACTTCTTGATTTGACCAAGAAACTGAGGGCTGATGCATGCAACAAAAACCCGAAAAACTGCCAGACAGAAGTCAGAATTACGTGACATTTCATACAGCACATCTACTTGAAAGTGGCCAACCCATTGCAATTCTGAGTCTAAAATCCTTTTCACTCAGTTTTCATCTTTTATCTTTTCATCTTTTCAAATTTACGGTCATTCTCAGTCCAACCCTGTCGTTCACATGAAAGGGTTGGACTGAGTCGGGGTTGTGAAAGGCTCAAACCTCAAAATGACCTGCTGGCAACAGCGCCGCTGTGAATATAAGTAGGCTTCAATAAAATATGGTCTGAAGCAAGTCTGACACATTATATATGCATTGGTATTCCCGTTGCCGAGGTGATTTATGGATATTACGTCATAACTGTATGTTGAAATTCTGGTGTGAAAGGTCAAAATAGGATTCGCCTGAGAGCTCGTTCGTGTTCTAACCGTGCCATATCGCGAATATGACACGGTTATTTTCACCTCTCAATCTGATCGCTAAATTTACGCAGTCAATATACTGGTATGGTGGATGGTTACACTACTTTGGGATAGAGTAACCGTGTGTGATATAATGGGAGATAAATGCACCATGCTAATACCGAACACATATAGAAACGAAATCTACCTTGACAAACGGCCATCAATGGATTTAGGTGACATAAACACTGGTCTTCTCCTTACGTCTCTGGTTGTCCGAGTTTGCAGGTTAGTTTGTCTCATGCTTCTAAATGACAACATGTAGCGGTAGTCGCCAGCATTAAAGTAGAAAGTGTCCTTTTCGCTTTGATATGCCGATTCGAGCTCATGGCTGTTCGCTTGACCCAGGCCCTGAAATATGAATGTGATAATTTTGAGTGTTAAGCATACTTTAATTAATAATACTCACATGAACTTACCCCGTATTTATATACTGTATGACACTTCTATTTTATGATTTTGATTTTTCTTTTATTTTTATTTCATTTTGTTTGCCTATTTTATTAAATTTCGTTTATTTATTTGTTTGTTTATTTGTTTATTTTTATCTCATTATATAATGGCACAGTCGTTCTGCTGCATGCATCACAGTTTCCCGCCCGTTCTCATTGCAATTTTTCGCAGAGCGCCCTCAACAGCTGTACAACGGTTTTTACTGTCCAATCTAAAAGTGCCGATTTCCTTCTCTATTCTCCGTCGGCTTGGGCAGTGTCATATCGTCATGATAAGCATCACCCCATGAAGAGACAACGAACCGTGATTTTGATCTCCCTACCCTGATAACTACAAGCACGACAAATGCTCATAGCAAACGATTTCAAGCGAGTATAGCTTCAAAAGTTAGCAGAGAGAGAGAGAGAGAGAGAGAGAGAGAGAGAGAGAGAGAGAGAGAGAGAGAGAGAGCCGAGAATTGGATTCTGTTTCGTTTTCGCGAAGTGGCGCTGAAAATTGACGATCTCTATCAAAAAAGACAAAGAAAGTGTGTGTGATTTCAGCTATGAGTTGTGTATATCTGGAAATCCTAATTTTTTTAAAGCCAGGCCACTGAATTCATCGCCATAGAATACAATGTTTTCAAAGCAGGATCACTGGGAAAATTTTTCCATGTCTTTATTTTTGTACTGACGAAGTGTGGCCAAAATTTTACAGAGACTGTTTTTAAGGAAGGAGCACGTTGTGGACTCTTAACTTTCATGATTTTCGCTTTTCAATGAGTGCACAATGAATAAAGAGAATGGGGTCTTTGGTTTTTGCCGTCCACGCATGTCTGATACAAATTGGTATTCAGACAATATACCGGTACCAGAAAGTGCCACTCCTTGAAGGTATACAGTCATCTGTGATCTAAATATACCCATACATGGTCAAAGGGGCATCCTTTGGTATTCAAAATGCCGATGTGAGGACGCTGTTTTTAAAAAACGGCCACCCGCTTAAAATCTTTGATTAATTAGATTTTCTTCTCTGTCCATGGTAATTGTGGCAAAATTGGAACAGGTGACAGTATACTTCTAAAGGAGTATTATATTTGATCAAAATAAACATATTGGCGATGGTTCCCTATCTATAAGCTTATGGCACTTTCATTTTTCATTGAAATCTAGTCCTGTTGCTGTCAACCCTAGGGCAAACTTACCGCGCTGTTGTTGCTGTACGGCACCCATGTGTTCCCGTTATCTTGCCAGTACCACTTCCACGAAGTAGTGAGGTTACTGTCCATGGCACTGCTGTGATCGATGGCGTAGGACGGCGTTGAAAGTCGACGGATCCCAACGAACGTCTCTTGGAGGTCCTGAAAGTCCCCTGCCACCTCGGTCCATTTTGTATACCTGGCAAACATACCGTCGAAGTTGATGTTAATCTCGCCGATAGCGTCCATGTCCGGCGGAGCGTTGCAAAATCTGAAACAAACGAGTTTATCAACATTGAGGTAGAAATAAAGATTAGAAGTCCTATGAATTGGAGTATGCGGGTTAAATATATATTTGAGATGCGATGTTCTGTTCTACATCGGAAAAATGGAAATATAACAGGGCAAAATGCACCTGTCTATGATATTTTCAGAGTCTATTTTCTACTCCAAATATATTTTTTTCATTTTCATATCTAAAGTATGACGAAGTACAAACTTATAACGGCACAATGTCCCGTATGGAACATGCGATGTTATTGTCGACAATTGAATTTTGTTCCGCACGAAAATGCAGTTATCTGCAATTGATATTACAGATACAGAGGTATCAACATCTTGTACACCAGGTTTTTCAACGTTTAGTGTGATTTTTCAGAGGGTGAACCAGGAAACGTGTTTTACAGAGAGAAGGCAAAGACTGCCAAATACAGATGGTCCGGTGAGAGAGATTTCTTAAGGTAGAACGCTGGATTTCTATGTTTGATTTTGAAAGAGAATAGTCGGACATTTGAACAGTTTGAACTATCATAACTAAGAAGATGTGCCTAATGAATTTATGACAACGACTAAAGTTTTCATACAATGTAAAGTTAAAGTGAGAAAAACGGAAAGTCTATTATCTAATCAGAGTTAGGGACGTATTCGTTGGCTAATAAAGGGTGTTTTAACAGCTGTTTAGAGTTAGGTTGCCTTTTCCTTACTATACGTACGTTTTTTTTCTAGACGACATGCCTAACCCTTGAAAGCTAAATCGGCGAAAGATGATAAACATGGCTAAAAATAGTCAATTATCGCGAACTAATTATCGTTAAATGTATGATAAATTAGCGAATTTTTTGAACGTTCCTCGGTGACTGAATTTTTTTACCAAGAATATATCAGATAGTTACGAAAATTGTCGGGTTTTAAGACACGGTTAGCTGTATCACTTTGCATTTTGTTTACCAAAAATATAATCCTGTATTTGTGGAGATGTTTCGAACGCCTGTTATCGAAGCATATTGATTTCAATCCTTTGTAATTAATTTGGTCGATTTAATTCTGGGGATTTACATGCCTGTATATGTGGCCGTCATGTTCGTAATCATTTAGTTGTTCAAATCTGAGTTACGCATTCGCTGTCAATGTTTGAAAAGCGCTTTTGTCACACGTCAGTAAGGTCAAACAAAAAATGTGACGCGTGTTTCTGTAACCCGTACTACCCTTCTATAACCGCCAACCGCAGACATTTGTTTGCATTTTTACTTGATTTTTTACCTGACCTAATCACTTTAAAAAAAGTCACATTTGATTTTTGACCAACTTTATGAAAGGACTGAGAGGGATAAAGCTAAAAGGGGACTTAAGTATCGTTTTGAAGGTCCAATATTAGCTTTCTGAACTTCTAGGAGAAGATAAAACGCAATTCCACACCTTACTGGCCTTCGCATTGTCTGGCCTTCTTTCTGTTGTCCTTGTGAGGCGGGAACTAACCTGGAAGGAACGAAGGAGAACACAGACTTGTACTTGGTCCTTTATTTTATCTCAAAAGAACGGTTCACGGAACGAAACCTCAGGCACATTTCAGGGCAAGCCTGCAACAGAGTCCGACCAGAACCTGTAGCAGATCTCAAGGGCCTGAAAACTTTGACAGATGTCAGAGTTGTATTCAACAGAAATGAATAAAGACCTGACTGTACAGGACTGTATCCAGTGCTGTGAACCCCTGACCGACACGTGTAAAGAGGTGTGTCCATGCCCAGATTCTCTATACATGACCTGCTGCAGGGTTTGAATAATCTTCTAATTTCAGACTTGTATACACTGGCTTGACTCAGGTCTAAATTTCATAGGATAGCTCTGTACGCAGCCTAATGGATATTGGCGCTGATACAGGCAGAAATGCCAGTCACCGTGACTGTCACATCACTGTGGTAATGTGTATATGCAGTCATGCCCCCGTAGTACAGGACAATCAGCAGCAGGCACAACCATGTGACGTCATTGCTGACACCGACCTGTACCACAGAGTTATGCCAGAGCCTGTCACGTGAGCTGATATTTTTTGCTGTGTAGCTTGTAACTTTTGATGATATTTTTCTAACATGTTTGCTTCAGTGTCAACGACATTCTTATACTTCCCAACGCACATTGACAGTGTTCTGCGTGCAATTTACCCCATGCATTGTCACTGTTATCGTTGATAGGTGAATTATGGTAAGGGCAGAAGTTAAAATTTTAACAGTCACAGTGCATTTTACACGTATACGCTGTAGTGATGTTTCAACATGGTTTCTGGAATGGAACAAGAACTGACTTGATATACAAAACTAGTGAAGTAATCATCAAAATAACAGTACTAGCCCTTTCACTGTTTTCGGGTTTTAGATCAATGCCATCCGAGTCAATGTACGTTCTTTGTCTGTTTACAATTGTTGTCGGCAGATGCCATTTTATCACGGCCGTTGTCAGTTTAGACCCTTAGTAAAGGTCACTTGATTGCCAAATACTGATGAACGCACGGTCACGTGGTCAGAAATGATAAACTGGTAAAGTACAGAGTTAAACATAAGCTGGTAACACAGGTAACAGCTGGGGCCAAAAAAAAATTGTGCTGTTCCAATAACATAGTTTTCAAAATTAGGGTAGGTAAGTCGGCAGGAATTTTTTTTCCAAAATATTTTTATTTTTGAATATGCATTGTCCAGGAGTTCAGGGCTGTCAAACCGGCTACATTTCCAGAAAAATGTGTCATATATATGAAAGGGAAAAAACATGAAAGACATCCTCGTTCAAGCAAAAATTAAATGCCAAGTAACGAACGCGTGATTTTACAGACTTTTCTTTCTTTGTTTATTTCCATGTTTACGTGGCTCTAAAAAGTTTAGGGTCGGCAGGTAAAAAATAGGGTAGGTCGGGTTATCGGAAAAGTACACTTTTTGTTCGGCCTGAGATTTGTCTTTTGAGTCCTGGTTTGTTGTAAATAAAATAATTATTTTGTCGATATAGTTACAGTCTGGAGGAACTGTGACAAAGTATGCCCATATAGTCCTTGGCTGTTCAACATTTATAGTTCTTTCCCCATACTGTCGTGAAATAATAATTTCTTTATGCGAGGACATACAAAATTACATCGTTACATATAAAATAAGACAGGTCAATACGAATGAGTGTTTACTTCTGTGTTGAGATTGAAAATGCGCGAGGAAAAGTGTCGTATTTCAATTTGGAGGTTCTTTGATATTTTAAAAGGAGAAACTGCGACAAATTGGCCCGCATGTTTGCATGGTTTATGTCGGTGGGTTTGAAGTGACAGTAGGGAAGTATGTTTTTGAAATATACGGCTTCATTCTTCACATTTACAAAGATATTTAGGGCGAGATATTGACATTTGATAGGTAAGTATCCCTCGATCGGCAGTGACATAAACTATCTCTTCTGCACGTGTAAAAAGTGTTAACAAATGACGTCACAGAATTGTGATAGTAAAGGGTGATTGATAACCAACAATCAAACATAGAGTCCTTCGTTTTGTTTGCTGTTTTGTATCTTGATCTGCTTAGATAATTTATGATACACAAGCAGAAAAAAATAAACAAAGAACAACATACTGACAAATGCATGAACAAATCCAAATTGATTAATTCAAGTCTGACGAAAATATGAAATGAGGCGGCTGTCAACAAAGGCGATATCATCACCCTCTGTACATCTGATTTTAGTCAGATTGCAACAAACCAAAACAATACAATCAGAGCAACGACAAAAGACAAACAAACAAGTACCAATGAACCCTCACCTTCCCTGTACGGTTATTCCAGTCTTGGTGACGTCACAGAAGGCTTCTTCCAGCGATGTGTTGACTTCTCCAGTGAATGCCAATGGTTGTACGTCGTCGTCGTAGTCTAACACCCACTGGTACGGCACAGGGCAATGGTGTTTCTTACACCTGCTTCCCTTGCCACAGCCTGACAGAATGAAGTCGGCACATATCCAGGCGTCTCTGTCATCGACGATGCGAATAGGTTGTCTTCTCCGGGGTTCTTCGGACTGCTGCCTTGGCATAAGGAGTGTACTCGGTCCCCCAGCGAAATCCAAACCCCCTAGAGGAGCAGTTGGAGCCGGATATTGAGGGTTTGAAAGTGGGCGTGCTCTCGTGGCTACGCTTTGTGGGTCGACGACAGAGCTCAATCTCTTCGCCTTTCCATCGTACTCGACGAGAATTGTTTTCAGAACCATGTACTCTTTCAGACCCGCGATCTGGTGCTTTTCAAGTATCGACCTTTGTGTGACCCGAGTCAAGGTCATGAGTTAAGTCACAGTTTTCACCGCCTGTCATCTTGCAGAACGTCTTCAGGTTGAGGACGTAGCCTTTGCAGAGGTGCAATCTCTCACACCCCTCCCCCGCGTTACACCTGCGTCTTACGTAATCATTACAGACAAAGGGCGAGGACAGTCGTATCAGGGAAAGTATCTCTTCATCACTGACGTCATCCAGGTTCAGCTTCTTCAGGTTGTCCTGTGTGACTTTTTCGTCGAAGTTGTGAGCGAATTTACATTTATTGCCAAACCTGCAGTACCCTGACACGTATTTTTTGCAGACGTGGAGGTACCCGCATGAAATGCTCTTGCACGTTTTATTAGCTGAATTGTAGAAAATGCAGACCCGGCTTCTGGTTTCAAATAGTGACACGATCGTCTGCCCGTCAGCGGTTTCTGTAGACGAGAATCTTGTTGTGTGTTTTTTCAACCATTTCTGTATATCAAATTCAGGTGGGAAAATCTCTACGTGTGATCTGAGTTCGTCAACAGTTGCCCTGCCTTTGAAGTTCTTCAGAATGTGTTTAAATACGTCTGATTCGGATGGTCCTGGTTGAGAAGTTCTTTCGTCACCTGCGTTTAGTTGTTCTAAGCTATCGGCAGCCGGTATATAGGTTTCGGGACGTATTTGTTCTCTCTGCAGATTTACACTCGTCGCTTGTTCAACGGTTAACGGCTGCTTGGAGCCTGTGTGTACTTCCGGCAAGCCGGGGGCAAGTAAGGGGGCAATCGTATGGAGCTGAGGCCACTGTGATGATGTTCGTGGGGTCATCAAAGTTACGGGCTCCGGTCCCTTAAAATAACGTGTTCCTGTACTCGGACGTGGCAGAGGTTGCGAAGATCCATTGTAGGTTTTGGGAAAACCACCGCGCCCTCTTCCTCTGTGACTAAGCAATGCCTTCCCTCGTCCGATATTGCCGTCTTTCCTCCCAACCCCCTTTGGTCGCCGTCTCCGTCTTTCTCTCCTTTGGGTATCTTTTCTGTTACTCATTTCCTCTCTCGGCTCTTTGCCTGGTGCATCATCTTTACAAATCGCTGATTGGTTGGGATCGCCGAGGAGAATAGAGCCAAGGACACTTTGATTGTTGGGAGTTGAGATGTCAATCTTGTAGTCATCGAAGATCCTTTTGTTACAGGGCTTGCTAAGTTTGTGTGAAAAGCCACAGGGTTTATCTGTCTGGCAATGGCCCTTAACAAAGTTCTCACACAGATGCAGGTATCTGCAGTCGTCGGCCTGACAAGTCCTCTGGTTGTACTTCCAGCAAATTTTTGGAAGGGAATTCCTCGCAAGTTGCAATAGTTCGTCCTTGACGTACTGCCTCAACTGAAGTTCTTCGAGAAGGACCGCGTTCTCGTAGGTGTGAAAGGAGTGAGGTTTCCCACAGGCGCGATTGTCATGGCAACGGCCACTGACGAAATCCCTACAAATGTGCATACCATCACACCGTAGGGCAGTACAGCAGATCGGTTCATGGCATAATTTTAGACTAAAGAGCACGTCACTGTTGTGCCGTGTGCCAGTTTTGCCCTCGATATCGATTTCTCTCAGGTCACTACTTGTGACATCGCTGTCATCATCATCGCCGTCATCATCATCATCATCATCATCATCATCATCATCATCATCGTAATCATCATCATCGTCGTTGCCGCCGCCTCCGTCGTCATCATTGCCGTCACCGCAGTTATGATTGCCGGTACCATCATCGAAAGCACCATCACCCCGGGCACCATCATCACAAACGTTATCACCACAACCACCATCACCGTCACCCTCTGTCATACCATTCGGGGAACTCGTGAATACGAGTTGCCTATCCGTAGACTCTGTACGCAGCCGCGAACTGGTGCTCTGTGGGCAGTGTTCCTGCTCAGCGTCATCGTCGCCGGGGCAATATGGCGACGAGCCACCAACCTTTGTAAGGCACGATTCCAAATCTTCGGTAGTGTTTGCCGTTGGCTCCATTAGGCTAGCCTACCTGCCGTCTTTTCAACAGTTTTCGTTAAATTCCCTCTTCTTCCTGACATTAAGACCAATCTCGAAGTGATAGTTTACACGTACCAGTCGCCGTGTTTACACTTACCACTACTCATGTCGTGTCGGCCGGTTATGAATAAAATGTTCAAATATTAATACGTACAATTTGGTACACGATCGCCAGTTCGAAGGTGTTACCGAGAAGTCACACCCTCTGGTGGATCATATGTCGCAAACGGATGAATATGCCCCTACGGCAAGTGTGAAAGGTGTCGCTTCTTGAAGATCGGGCCGCGACACGTTGAAGTCGAAATGTTCGAGGTTGAATCTAGTCGCTCAGTTTGTGTGTTCAAGAGTTAAAGTATAGGTTAATAATCACACATATGATATGACGTCAACGTAAAGGCCGTGTCACCCACTCCATATCAGCTACTCTGTCAGCAGGCACGAGACAATTTTGCACCTGGTAGGGGTCCTGCAAGAAGCCAATTTCGAAAAATCGTCAGAAGCAGTGTTTTTAACAATTTCACCACCATGGTTTGTCCCAAATCCATTGTTTTCTATGGTAAAGTTGGACCTGTATACAGGGAACTGGGGTGAAAGGATTAAAGAAGCAGTTTTAGATCCGTTGTGCTCGCATCGGTGCGTCATCTCATGCACTGTTTATGTGATTTTAATTCTGTGTTCTGTTTTGAAAGTGAAGTAAAGCAAATGAATTCGTTCAGGGATAAACCTGATAAGGAACCTGCCTATTTAAATATAAGTGTAATATTTACATTTTTATGCGGAAATAGATTTTGGAAGTGAAAGCGAACACAGTTCGCAATCGAACTCCAGCTTGGAAACAAATATTTTTCGCTCCGAACCAGACTTGTGCTATTCTTGTCTTCTGTCCAGGACAAACGCTGGTCACTACCCTAAGCCATGCGAATTATTAAAAAGCCAAGAACCCCACTCATGAAGGAAACTCCTCATCACCCCGTCACCCTTCATTTATCGCTGGTCTTAATATGAGCAGTGCGAGAAGCAGACTGTATCGTAATAAGTTCACACACTAAGACATATTTGTACCGGTATGCTGTCAAACCTCCTGCGCAATACAAACATTCAAACGTGTATGTCTATGATAATAGCTCGAGTTCTGATCTATATTTGTTTGAGGCGCTAGGCGTAGCCGTTGAACACGCTCACACGCATAGTAATGTCAAGTTATTTTGATTTATGTGTGCCTATATATATATATAATATATATATATATATATATATATATATATATATATATATATATATATATATATATATATATATATATATATATATATATAACACATATACACACAAAATGTATGTGTCCTCCCGGTTATCACCATAATGGCTTTATGGCAACCTCTGAACTATGGGCACAGAGAGTACGGTTATACATTGTCGAGATTGAAAAATATATATATATATATATATATATATATATAATATATATATATAATATATATATATATTATATATATATATATATATATATATATTATGTATGTATGTATACACACACACGGGTAGGTAGGTTAAGTTGTACTCGCTGGTTGAGACAGTGCTCGATGCGGTCATTCCGCAGAGCGATTTGTACTTCAGGGTTTGAGAATGACAAAGTAACTGAGTTGTGACTCTGTGCCTCGCAGAAAAACTCTGCATATAAACGCAGACAAGAACAGTCTACTCAACAAAAGGTCAGAACGTGTTTCCAAATGTCGCCACGAAAACAAATTTTACTTAATGAAACTACTCTTGCGACCCCACCTAGAAAATGGAACTGCCAACTACATACCAACACCTTCACCACCTGGGTGCCAACCAACATTCTGTATGCCGGGAGCTAGGATACTTCAGTTGTCTGATGACCGATTAGAGCGCGAAACTTAGAGTCACAACTCAGTTAGTTTGTCACTCCAGTCAACCCTGAAGCCCCCCTCTCTCTCTCTCTCTCTCTCTCTCTCGCTCTCTCTCTCTCTCTCTCTCTCTCTTCTATATATATACATACACACACATATATAATATATAAATATATATATATATATATATATATATATATATATATATATAATATATATATATATATATATATATATATATATATATATATATATATATATATACGAAAATGGTTTGCTTGTCAATGCAGGCAAAGTATAGTGCTCAATGCATTTCTGCAGGGCGGTAATACTGAGAATCTAGGACTTGTAGTTGTCACTCTACAGGCTGTTTCATGCGCTAAGCAATCATCAGGAGTGAAGGTTTGCCGCCAAACCTTCACTCCTGATGATTGCTTAGCGCATGAAACAGCCTGTAGAGTGACAACTACAAGTTCCTAGATTCTCAGTATATATAATATATATATATATATATATATATATATATATATATATATATATATATATATATATATATATATATATATATATATATATATATGGCTTTGTAGGCTGTCCCTTTCTGACCCTGCGCCAAATCTGATTAAATTCAGATGCAGAGATGTGTGACCTGTCCAACTTTGTTCTTCTCACAACTAACGGCCTGACTATAGCTCAGTTATTGAACCACGTTTTGAAGGTTGGGGTTTTAGCCGAGTGGTTTGGACTGCGATGTCTTCGCTAGTATATGACTTGGCGCCGTCTATAGATGAGTTCTAGTCCAGTCCAGAATTAACCTGATTTGGAAAGCTGCTGCCTGTCTGTCTCCTCTCTCTACAGCAAGAAAGAAGTAAAGGTGGACATGGTGCCATCTTCACATCAGATTTTCTTTGCCACGTGTGATGTAGACTGCGCTAGGACCAAGGTCACCACTATTCACCGAATTTAAGCTAGTAATACATCAAAATCTTCCATCAAAATGTCACATCACAAAGATTTCTGAAGTTCGTTCACCCCGACTCCCCCCCCCGGTGCAATAATTAACTTTATGCAAATAAGTACTCTCTAACCTGTCTACAATGTTTTTGGTTCTGCCATAACGAAAACAAGTTGCTGTGCTACACAGGTACCGCAAACGAAGCTGTTCCTGCAAAAAAGGGGTTCCTGCGCAGTGTTTCAGCGGGCGGGCTAATTTAACAGCTAATCCGTGGGTGGGAAAAAAGTCAATATTTACAGTAGGCGGGGAAGAAATTTCAGTTTTTTCAGGGGGCGAGGATATAATATTTGGTAGTGCGTACCGGAAAACACGTTTAAAAAATATAATATAATATAATAATCAAAAGCGGGCGGGAATTTCAATAATGGGGAGAGGGCAGTGGGGAGCTTGAACTGTTGTACTGAGTGGGGAGTTTGCAGACCATAGATGTTGGAGAGCAGTGGGCATCATAATTCCGTGGGAGGGCATATTTTCCACATACGGCCAGAGGAAGGGCAGTTACCAACAGGTCTACTTTCCCCTCCAAATTTTAGGTCAGAAATATGTTAAACCAACATATTTGGTGATGATTTTGTGAAATTGAGGAAATTTACCAGTTAGGGGCACCTAACTATACCACTGACTGACACTACAACCCCCTCTCTCTCTCTCTCTCTCTCTCTCTCTTCTCTCTCTCTCTCTCTCTCTCTCTCTCTCTCTCTCTCTCTCTCTCTCTCCCCCCTTGCGACTCACATGAAACATAAAAAGTCACGGTGACAAAACATCATACCGGAGATATCATTATAGAGACTTATTTATTGATAAAGATAATCGCAAAATCTTCATTTATTGGAGTCCTATTTCAAACGTCCATTTTCTGATTGTGATGCTCTCCACCGCACCCCACCCCACCCTGAAAACACAAGTCGAATTATCTTTACAAAACTTTAAAACACCTAAAATATTGTAAATCATTTTCAATTTACTTTTTTGTTAAAAGTCATTGTAATCAATTCTAAGCGATAGCTGTCGTTATACTGTTTGCTGTCTTTATCCCATATCCTGGTCCTGTAAAGTCCCTTTTCTGATGATGTTTCCCGCCAAATACTAACGATGCACTAGCGGGGTGATCTGACACACACTGGAGGTAGGAATACGTCATGCAGATTGTTATTGTACGAAATAGTCAAATTTGTCAAATACTTTATCCGATTACGCAAACCACAGCAGACAAAGTATCATCTTCTCGCCCATGTTACCAAGACAATCACGGTACAAAGGTGGTGCTTGTCGACTTTGCCTGGATGGGTAAAGTACATGATACCCTTACGACTAGCTGACAACCGTCCATATTAATAATGTGCTTGTTTACATAGTGTACTGATAAAAAGCACAAGGGCTTGTGAGACTCGGAGCAGAGTATTCATAGAATATAATCGATTGATGATGAAAAATTACTAGCTCCTGAAGCCGTGAAAACGTTGACCTGCAGCCAACGTATTTAATTCACTGCACCACGGTCTGTGATAGAGGGACCGTGACTGCACCGATGCACAAATTCGAAGACAAAAATATTCCCGTAAGTCGATTGCCCGCCCTCATCATGCCTTAAGTTGGTTGATGGTAACGCTTATCGTCTTCTGAACCGAGGCACCAAATCAACATTCCGTTATTGCCTATTGGTGATGTGTAATAATGCTTGCTTGTTTCTGATAAAATGTTCTGTCTACTCACTCCAAAATACACACACGTAATTGTAAATGATAATTATGTTTTTCTTTCACGTAGTCTTCACCTCAATGAAACGCCAGGGTAACATGTAGACCTTTATAAAAACAAGTGAACACAAACATAGTTAAAAATAACCAACTTCTGAGGTTTTTTCGGCTGAAATTCCGGATAATAACATGGAAGGGTAGCATAAAAGTTAGCATAGGGATGGCGGCCATTTTGAATTTCAAGTATCGGTATGCGTTAGGTTATTAGTTTCTCTTGTATCAAACTTTGCGCGGTAACCCTGATTTTTATTCTTGATTAGGTAAGACTATGTTTGAAGGTTTCATTGAACAAATTTTGAGCAAAAGTTTAGGTCTTTCATTGTCGAGGTGCGTACTACCTTAATGTGCATCGACAAACTCTACATGTGAGACTCACTGACAAGACAATTATCGTTAGTTGAAATTTCAATGAAATGGGAGCTACCATTCCACAAGAGGGAGCTGATTTCCGATGTTCAACAAACTCTCTTTGGTTGATTTTTCCTCTTGATATAAGATATCTTTGAAATCTTAAAAGTACATCAAAATAACAATTTTGCAATAATGTCTGTCTTGTTCGGAAATTTCAGGATAAAAACGTCACAATATATCAAAAGCTTATTTGAGTGTCAAGGTAAAAGATGGGAGGATTAAACCGTGTATATTTTTTGACCATAGGCATACACCTATTTCGCGATCAGTTGTACCCCGACCTCATGTTATTACCAAGTACACGATCATGACTATAAGCGTATGGACTAAAAAATCACATGATCAGACCGAGAAACTCATCTGTGCGTCGCCACTTCAAGGGGCACTAGTAGAAGTTTTTGAATAATACATGGATGCCACGTCTAACTATCATGTTAATGTCACGGTCACTCTCTACATTCTGATTGATAATGGCCGACTGTCAGATTATTCAACAATAATAGTTCAGTACCCGACCACGTTCACGAGATAGCGGTGCAGGTATATCAGTTGCCTCTAACCTCTGGAATAGTGATAATATGAATGCTAGGTTAGCTTACACGAGGTTGAGAACGTTTGGGGTCCATTATTTCTCAACGATACAACTATTTCTCAAACATGGAATCTGGCGTGAGTTTCGACAGGGATGATATCTTTGAAAATATACATAATAGACCCTTTTCATAAGTCTAGCGCCCTCCTGTGGCCACTGTGAATTTGAAGTCAAAGCGAGGCCACTGGGAAAAACCCTCCAGCCCCTGCCCAGTGGATCATGGAGCAGTTTCAAACCCAGAGACCCAGCGCCGAGAGACAATGAGACTGACATAGGTTGAGGACGCTGTCTATATTGTGGGTCTTCGACGACGGCGCTGCTTGAACAGTGGATAAACGGTAGAAGCTTCTAGAACGGTCTATGCTTGAACTCATTCGTGTTAAATTAACACTATTGAAAATATTTTGATGAAATCTATCCGTTTTCAGAACACTCCTTTACAAATCCGTTTACGGCACAAATTCACAGTAAAAATGTAAACATGGAAGCATTGAATTGATCGTGCTACGCCGATTTATGCTATGATCAACTAGTTCTTCAAACAATGGGGACTGGACACAATTACAGGGCGGGTGGATCGGTTGTTTTTGGGGGGTGGGTCGCCATTTTTCGCGCAAGCATTTTTAAAGGTCATAAAATTTTGTGTATGCCTATGGGGAAGTTCACCTTTTTTATGCATCAAAGCTGAAATTGCATGTGCACGTATTGAAGAATATGGAATACTGAAAAAAGAAAAAATACCTCCTGGCACTTTCATTTTCTACCATTTCCATTTTCGGCGCGCCCTTCGGGCGCAAGTTTAAGGGTATAATAAACAATGTATTGATGATCCAAGCAGCCACATTGATTTAAGTTGTCATGATTTCTACTTATCCAACTCCTCTATTGTGCATAACTGTCCCCTATTATGACTCTTTCAATAACAATTTGGGAGATCACTTATTTGATATCATTCTCCCATTGGCAATACATTAGGTATAGGCGGTGTCACATGTTCATGTCGCTGTATGTTCATTTTTATTTTTTGAGGACATTGACAGAATACAAACTATTCAGAATAGTGCAAATGTCATCAATAACAACTGGAAGCTTCAGGTCGAACGACTTTTGAATAACAATTTAGGATCAGATAACCTATGAGTTATTTGTAGTTTCCTCATAGCCTACGATGTATAGTGAATCAGCATTTCGATGAAATTCCAAAATCAAATTTCTTGCACAACCATGGACTTGAAACCACTCTAGTCTAATCATTAACATTAATACTAATAATTAAGTGTACATAAATGCACAGATTTACTTAGTTTTGTATTGGAAAAAAATATTCATAGTTTTGTCATAGGCTGCTATGCGTAGTGACTGAATCGACATTTAAGTGAAATTCCAAAATCAAATTTCTTGCACAATCATGGACTTGAAACCACTCTGGTCTAATCATGAACATTAATACTAATAATTAGGTGTACATAAATACACAGATTTACTTAGTTTTGTATTGGAAAAAAAAATATTCATAGTTTTGTCATAGACTGCTATGCATAGTGAATCGACATTTCAATGAAATTCCAAAATCAAATTTCTTGCACAACCATGGACTTGAAACCACTCTGGTCTAATCATGAACATTAATACTAATAATTAGGTGTACATAAATGCACAGATTTACTTAGTTTTGTATCGGAAAAAAAATATTCATAGTTTTGTCATAGACTGCTATGCATAGTGAATCGACATTTCAGTGAAATTCCAAAATCAAATTTCTTGCACAACCATAGACTTGAAACCACTCTAGTCTAATCATGAACATTAATACTAATAATTAGGTGTACATAAATGCACAAATTTACCTAGTTTTGTATTGGAAAAAAAAATATCCATAGTGTCATCATAGACTGCTATGCATAGTGAATCGACATTTCAGTGAAATTCCAAAATCAAATTTCTTGCACAACCATAGACTTGAAACCACTCTGGTCTAATCATGAACATTAATACTAATAATTAGGTGTACATAAATGCACAGATTTACTTAGTTTTGTATTGGAAAAAAATATTCATAGTTTTGTCATAGACTGCTATGCATAGTGAATCGACATTTCAGTGAAATTCCAAAATCAAATTTATTGCACAACCATGGACTTCAAACCACTCTGGTCTAATCATGAACATTAATACTAATAATTAGGTGTACTAAATGCACAGATTTACTTAGTTTTGTATTAGAAAAAAAATATTCATAGTTTTGTCATAGACTGCTATGCATAGTGAATCGACATTTCAGTGAAATTCCAAAATCAAATTTCTTGCACAACCATAGACTTGAAACCACTCTGGTCTAATCATGAACATTAATACTAATAATTAGGTGTACATAAATGCACAAATTTACCTAGTTTTGTATTGGAAAAATATCCATAGTGTCATCATAGACTGCTATGCATAGTGAATCGACATTTCAGTGAAATTCCAAAATCAAATTTCTTGCACAACCATAGACTTGAAACCACTCTAGTCTAATCATGAACATTAATACTAATAATTAGGTGTACATAAATGCACAGATTTGCTTAGTTTTGTATTGGAAAAAAATATTCATAGTTTTGTCATAGACTGCTATGCATAGTGAATCGACATTTCAGTGAAATTCCAAAATGAAATTTCTTGCACAACCATAGACTTGAAACCACTTTAGTCTAATCATGAACATTAATACTAATAATTAGGTGTACATAAATGCACAAATTTACCTAGTTTTGTATTGGAAAAAAAATATCCATAGTGTCATCATAGACTGCTATGCATAGTGAATCGACATTTCAGTGAAATTCCAAAATCAAATTTCTTGCACAACCATGGACTTGAAACCACTCTGGTCTAATCATGAACATTAATACTAATACTTAGGTGTACATAAATGCACAGATTTACTTAGTTTTGTATTGGAAAAAAATTATTCAGTTTTGTCATAGACTGCCATGTATAGTGAATCAACATTTCAGTGATATGCCAAAATGAAATTTCTTGCACTACCATAGACTTGAAACCACTTTAGTCTAATCATGAACATTTATACCAATAATCGAGTGTACATAAATAGACAGATTTGCCAATTTTGTATTTTAAAACAATTATTCTTAGTTTTGTCATAGACTACAATGTATAATGGATGAACTTTTTATGCGAAATTCCAAAAACAAAGTTCTTGTACACAGATGCACGTGTTACCACCCTCTTCTAATCAAGCTACAATTATGTCAATTATCCAGGGTCCATATATGCACAAAAAGTGCATATTATTAATTTGAAAGATTTTTTTACAGTTTTGTCATAGATTCCCATGTAGTGGATCAACATTTTGAGTGAAATTCCAAAATCAAATATCTTGTTCACATGTGCACTTGTAAACAACCCATGCTATTCAAATATATTTATATCAGTTATTAAACATCTAAAGATGAACAGATATTACTAGTTTTATATGGGAAATACACGTTCATAGTTTTCTTATAGTCAACTACCATGTATAGTGAATCAACATTATCGATGAAATCTAAAAATTACATTGTTTGTACACGCATGCACTTTTTACCTGCCACTTCAAGCAAAGTACATTTACATCAATTATCACACACATACCATTTGAATTTTTTGGACAAAGCGTTATATCAGCAACATTTTGCCTTCCTTTTGGGAGGGGCATTTCACAAAAGTATAGCAAGTCAGAAGGGGGGGGGTCGTGAACACATTGCGGGTTTGTTTGGGGGTACTGAGTAACAGGCCTAGGGGAGGGTCATTTATTTTCATGCACGGATAAGGGGGAGGGTCACTAATTTTTGTGCATGAACTTTTGAAGGGTCACTATTTTTGATGCAGCGGTGTTTCGAAAAACACCGGCCCACCCCCCACCCCCTGTAATTTGTGTCCAGTCCCTAATGGAGCTGTGGCGTGGGAGAGACTGAACAATATCTACAGCAATATCTTGGTGGAGCTCATGTAAATATGGCTAGAAATCGTATTAATACTTAAACACCTTGATTCATTCTGCACCAATTTTGCGAAAAGCATACCAAGCAACAAATAATTTTTATCAATTATTTAAATCTAGGCATCCCTACATATTAAAGTAGATGTCAAATTTATTTACGCTGTATTTGTAAACTTGGTATTTCTGGATACATCAGTAACCTCATATTTCCGATATCAATGGTACAACATTGAACAAAATTTCAACTATTTACTTTGCCTGCAGTCATTTGTATTCATCAATTAATTTGATATTTACCTAAGCAGTTGGGACATTTTTTTCTCACAATTTTACAACTCATGCAGTAGTACGAAAGCCGACTAGCGAAGAGTAGTACGGTTTATTGCACGACGGCAGAATGTAGCAGTTTTAGATCTGCAACGTTCAACTTTAATATGCTGCCATCTTAAGTAGCTATTTTATGAAGTTTCTGAGAATTAGTTACCATATTTTCTTAAATCTTGGTATCATATCTATTTTCTATATTAAAGTGGCGCTCAGGCGTTTATAACTGCCTGGAATTCCTGGTCATGCCTCTTCAAACATTCTGTATCAATTATCATGGTATCATGCACTGTGGTTGAAATGCCATTGTATCATGAACATCACCCTCTACCATCGCCGTGTATCATGGTATTGTGACCATACAAAAGCGAGTTCAGTGAAATTACTTCACTCAAGTAGTGCCCTACAACTGGACAGCGGACCAGGTGTGTGAAGGGAAGTGTACGAATTAATTACGAAATAAGTGAAACTTTAAAGGTAGAATGCGCAGTGGGAACAGTACTTGGAATTTCAAAAACGAATTTTTTACAATACCTTTCTTGTTTATCTCTTGTGTGGGCTCGTCTTGAAGCACCTATAGTAAATAACGTTCCTTTTTTATTTTCCCTATAGATTAAACACAGAATGCCATCCGTTTGGATTTCACATATCGGTAGAGTTAAGTAATTTGTTTCTCAAGTACCAACATTCCGGATTTGTATTGCTAATTGGTAAGAAAACGGTTGAAAGTTACATTGGGGAAAGTATGAGCAATAAACGACGAGCCAAACCTGTGTATATGGTCACCCAGTGGACCAAGACAAAGCGACCAATCTGTGGAGGTTGCCTATCTGTGAAGCAACTGGTGTTGCATTACTTTTTTGAAAGGTAAAGCACCGAAGCAAACGGGATTACCAAACCTAGCTTTCATGTCTATTTCATTTCTTACAAAATGATGAGTAAAGTAGTTTGTGAAATCATTCCAAAATGAAACTCTTCCTTTGCTTTCAGTATCAATATTCCTACCATCCAGTCTTTTTAATTGTTGAGCACTGTACGCAGGTTCTTTTGCCAAAGTAGGGCATTTATTGGCGGGGTTTATTGGCAGCCAAGTATATGTGCTTTGAAACGTGTCCCAAACGTGGCACATTTAGAACTAAAATAAATCTTGATAAATTTACACGTGTAAATTTGAATGTCAATTCATAATTATCGATTTAGATATGATATCAACGGTTTCTTTTTCTATATAATCTATCACTGTGTTGATTGCTTAACGTTGTATAATTGTACCAATAAGGCCACTCATGAAGACTGATATTTGAGCAAGTATTGATCAAAATCGTCAACCTCTTTCATTCTTGATCTGTTTCCTTCATTGTTAATTGCAAGGTCATCGTACAAATCTTTGTGCAGGTTTTATGGTATCTTTTCAACCGCGTTACTGCATAACGAGTATCTATTGCACTCTTTCAAAACTCAACAATGAGCAGAGGTCACAAAGGACCCGGATCCAGGAAATAATAGTCCGTGGGCTAGAGGGGGTCTACGTGCACCCCCCCCCCCCACAGGATATCAAACCTGTATTTTTCAGAACCCTTGGGATCCCTAGAATATGAAATGGAATTTTAACAGAAAAAATATAGGGACGCAATAGCTGTTATGGTCATGTTTTGAAGGGTACCGCAAAATCACGATTTTTCAAGCCGAAATGCATTTTCGTCAAATCTGTCTTCTTGTAAGTCATGTGCTGAGCTCATTTGTAACATAACCTCACTTGTTTGGTATCAATAGAAAGGGAATTTATTCTCTTTAAGATGACATATTGCACTATGCAATATCTTCTACAGTTTTTGTCAAATATAACCAAAACTTACCCCTTACCCCAAAATTTAACATTACAAATTACAGAAAATCTCAAATACTACCAATTTTTTAGCTAGGCATAATAAAAAATGCAATGCTTTGTCTGAAATCTGTTTTATTTGATACAGGGACATGTCAGAAATATGAAATTGACTTTTAACAAAAAAATATTGGGAATCTACAGCTGTAACAGTCATATTTTGAAGGGTACCGCAAAATAACAGTGTAGCAGATTTGCATGCATTTTTGTTAAAACTGTCTTCCTATAAGTTATCTGCTGAGCTTGTTTTTGAATATAACCTGGCTTGTTAGGTATTATTAGAAAGATAATTTACTAATCTTTAGAATGACATATTGTAACATGCAATATCTTCTATAGTTTTCATGATATATAACCAAAACTTACCCCATACCCCAAAGTTTACATTGAAAATTTCAGTCATAGCTAAAACCAAATTCTACAATTTTTTTAGCTTGACACAAAAAATCTGGCCGTTTTTGCTTTTAAATCTATTTATTTGGTACAGGGACATGTCAGAAATATGAAATAGACTTTTAACAGAAAAAATATTGGGAATCTACAGCTGTAACAGTCATATTTTGAAGGGTACCGCAAAATAACAGTGTAGCAGATTTGCATGCATTTTTGTTAAAACTGTCTTCCTATAAGTTATCTGCTGAGCTTGTTTTTGAATATAACCTGGCTTGTTAGGTATCATTAGAAAGATAATTTACTAATCTTTAGAATGACATATTGTAACATGCAATATCTTCTATAGTTTTCATGATATATAACCAAAACTTACCCCATACCCCAAAGTTTACATTGAAAATTGCAGTCAAAGCTAAAACCAAATTCTACAATTTTTTTAGTTTGACACAAAAAATCTGGCCGTTTTTGCTATTAAATCTGTTTTTATTTTGTACAGGGACATGTCAGAAATATGAAATAGACTTTTAACAGAAAAAAGATTGGAATTCTGTAGTTGTAACAGTCAGATTTTGAAGGGTACAGCAAAATCTCAGTATTTCTGACTTGCGTGCATTTTTGTTGAATCTATCGTCTTTTAAGTCATCTGCTGAGCTTCTTATAGAATATAATGTAAGTTGTTAGGTATCATTAGTAACATTATTTACTAGTCTTTAAAATGACATATTGTAACATGCAATATCTTGCACAGATTATTATGAAATATGACCAAAACTTACCCCATACCCCAAAATTTACATCGAAAACTACTGTCATAGCTAATGTCAAATTCAAGCAATTTTTTACGCAGACATAAAAAATTAGGCAATTGTTTGATTGAAATCTGTTTTATTTTGTACTTGGCCATATCAGAAATATGAAATGAACTTTTAACAGAAAAAATATTGGGATTCTATAGCTGTAACAGCTGTATTTTTAAGGGTACAGCAAAATCTCAGTATTCCTGATTTGCATGCGTTTTTGTTAAATCTGTCATCTTATAAGTCGTCTACTGAGCTTGTTATTGATTATAACCGGATTTGTTTAGTATCATTGAAAAGGTAATTTAATAGTCTTTACAATGACATATTCTAACAGGCAATATCTTGTATAGTTTTCATGGAATATGACCAAAAAGTACCCCATACCCCAAGGTTTATATGAAAGTACTGTCATAGATAACGTGATCAAATTCCGTGAATTTTTAGCTAGACATGATAAAAATAGCTCTGTTTCGGTATTAAATCTGTTGCATATGGTACTGGGTCATGTCAGAAATGTGAAATAGACTTTTAACAGAAAAAATATTTGGACTGTATAGTTGTAACAGCCATATTTTGAAGGGAAATGCAAAATCGCAGTACCGCAAACTGGCACTTTTTGTTAAAATTCTTCTTCTTGTAAGTGTTACGTGCAGAGAAAACGAACAAAAGGGTGAACTCAGCAGTTTACGTTTAAACAAAATTTATTACGAAAACAAAACTAATTGCTAAGTCAGGGACAGAGTACAAGCTTTAAAAGTGTACAGACTACTTATCTCAGCTGGGACGGCAAAGCTCCAGTCTCAGAGTTGTAACAGTCAGTCGGATGAATGAACAGTCCTTTGGCTTGCAGGCTTGAAGCTGCACAAAGTCCACAGTATAAATCCAGCGTTGACAGTGAAGGTCTTGAAAAGTCTTGAGAATGACTACTGCTGGAGTTTAGTAACACACAAGAGACACGATCCCAAAAGTCTGACTGGAAGCTGTGCACGTCCCTTTTATAAAGGCATGTAAGAACAATCTAGAACTTTTATTGACATGCTAATTACTGTTCTAAAATTATCTCCCTTACACAACTAATCAACTTTCCAGAACATTCCAAACATGACTAATTGAATTCAAGGTTGTGAGGTCATCAAGGGCAGTGACCTTGGGAATGTTCTAGACTGATTGAACTCAGGTCATGATGAGTGTGGGGGAAATGACCTACATAACACACCCCCTCTTCAAAAAAAGAAAATTTTTCAAAGAAAAATCTTTCTTTTACAAATGCAATCTTGAAAAGGATTTAAGTACTCAAATTTTGTTTTACTCTAAAGTAAAATTTCTTGAAAGTGAACAACAATAAAATTTCTTGAAAGTGAACAACAATAATTTCTAAATACGAGAGAGACAGTCTGCAATTAAATTGTCTCTGCCTTTGATATGTCTAATGTCAAGATTAAACTCCTGTAACATTAAACTCCATCTTAGCAATCTCTGATTTTTGCCTTTAAATTTCTGCAGAAAAACAAGAGGGTGTGATCAATATAAACCACTATTGGCTGATTTGAAGAAGTAACATAAACTTCAAAATGCTGTAAAGCTAATATCAAAGATAAACACTCTTTTTCAATTGTAGAGTAGTTTCTCTGGGATTTGTTAAATTTGCGTGAAAAATAGCAAACAGGATGATCTACACCATGACTATCCTCTTGCAATAAAACAGCACCAGCAGCCGTATCACTAGCATCCACAGCTAATTTGAATGGCAAAGTGAAATCTGGTGCAGACAACACTGGAGCACTTTGCAGTATGGCTTTAAGTGTATCAAATGCCTGTTGGCATTGCTCTGACCAAACAAACTTTACTTTCTTTTTAAGTAAGTTAGTCAAAGGCTCAGTAATTGTGGAGAAATTTGGACAGAATTTTCTGTAGTAACCAGCCATACCGAGAAAGCGCATCAGTTGTCGTTTGCAGTTTGGTATGGGAAAACTTGAAATGGCACTGATTTTGGCATCAACAGGTTTTACCTCACCCTGTCCTACAGTATGTCCGAGGTAAGTCACCCTCGCCCAACCAAACTCAGATTTGGCAAGGTTGACAGTCAACATTGCTTTACTCAGTCTCTCAAAGAACTTCCGCATGAGCTTGATGTGTTCCTCCCAGGTGTCACTATACAGGACGACGTCGTCAACGTAGGCTGCACACCCGTCTAGCCCGGATATGACGTCGTTGATCATCCGTTGGAACGTTGCCGGAGAGTTCTTCATTCCGAATGGCATCACCTTGTACTGGAACAATCCGTCTGGTGTAACAAAGGCGGATATTTCACGAGCACGATCCGTCAGAGGGACTTGCCAAAATCCCTTCAGTAGGTCAAATTTTGTCACATACTTGGCTTTTCCCACTCGGTCGATGCAGTCATCAATCCTCGGGATTGGGAAAGTGTCTGTCTTTGTTAAAGTGTTGACCTTCCTAAAGTCCGTGCACATACGATAACTGTGATCTGATTTGGGAACAAGTATGCACGGCGAACTCCAGTTACTTTTACTGGTTCAATAAAGTCATTGTCCAGCAGGTATTTGACTTCTTCCTGGAGATATTTCGCTTTTGTTGGATTCAGTCTGTATGGATGTTGTTTTACAGGCTTACTGTCCCCAACATCAACGTCGTGATAGATGACGTTTGTCCTCGTTGGAACATCTTGAAATAGGTGTTTATATTCGTGGAGCAGTTCTTTCACCTGTTGTTGTTGTTCTGGCTGGAGGTGTGCCAACTTTGTAGACTCCAGCTTCTCCAGGATTTCTGAGTTTTGAAGCTTGACCGAGCCCAGCTTTGAGTTTAGAGTATTTTCACTCAAGTCAGTTTCAGTATCACTATCTTCATAATGGTTTGAACTGACTGCACTGACAGGCTGAGTTATAGTAGGATTATCCCTATCCAAATATGGCTTAAGCATATTTATGTGACATAGCTGTTTTTGTTTTCGCCTGTCAGGTGTTATTATGATGTAATTTAAATCACTCAATTTTTTATCAATTAGGTATGGCCCAAAGTAACGAGCATGGAGTGGTTTGCCAGGAATTGGAAGTAGAACAAGAACTTTTTGACCTGGTTCAAACTTCCGTTTTGAGGTGCTTTTATCATATTTGTTTTCATTGACTGCTGAGATGACTCAAGATTTTCTCTGGCTAATTCACATGCTTTAGAGAGTTTTGTACGAAAATCTGACACATATTGCAAAATATTCAGACAATCATCATCGTCTGATAGGAATTTCTCTTTAACGAGCTTAAGTGGGCCACGGACTGTATGTCCAAATACAAGCTCAAATGGGCTAAAACCAAGAGACTCTTGAATTGACTCTCTAACAGCAAAGAGCAGAAAATGAATTCCTTCATCCCACTGCTTCTCTGTGTCAAAACAGTAGGTCCTAATCATGTTTTTCAAAGTTTGATGAAATCGCTCAAGAGCACCCTGACTTTCTGGATGATAGGCGGAGGACCTATACTGTTTAATGCCTAGCTGATCCATTACTTGTTGAAAAATACCAGACATAAAGTTGGAGCCTTGATCGGACTGGACACATTTAGGGAGGCCAAATAAAGTGAAAAATTTGACTAAAGCTTTCACTATAGTCTTTGTCTTTATATTTCTCAGTGGTATGGCTTCTGGGAACCGAGTTGATGTACACATAATTGTCAACATGTACTCATTTCCTGATCTTGTTTTTGGTAGGGGCCCAACACAGTCTATTAGTATCCTACTAAATGGTTCTTGAAATGCAGGAATTGGCTGTAAAGGGCCTTTGGAATGGTCTGATTCGGCTTTCCTACCATTTGACATGTGTGACAAGTTTTACAGAAATGTGTTACATCCTTGCCTGAGATTAGGCCAATAAAAGTGACTGAGAATTTTGTGATAAGTTTTCCTTACTCCTAAGTGACCAGCCCAGGGGTTTCATGGGCCAGGCGCAATATTTCAGCACGGTAGGGCTTTGGAACCACAATTTGATGTTTTATAGCCCAATCGCATCAACCAAAACATCTGGAGGTCTCCATTTACGCATGAGAATACCAGATTTTGTATAATAGGAAACAGAGCTATCTGAAGTTTTACCTTCATCATCTACCCTGTCAAACAAAGACAAAATATCTGGGTCTTTGTGTTGTTCTGCAATGAGATTTGATCTAGAAAATGTCTGACTTTGGTCAGCAGAAGTTTTACTGGAAGTTTCAAATCCACGAGGGATAACGGAATGATCCGTGTCAAACACCTGACTGAGAAAGGTGTCATTTAAGTCAACATCTGTGACATTATTTTTGAGAGTATTTTGATTCTCAGAAGTTTTCTTTGACATGGCTCGAGTAATGGCACATGAAGGAAATAAATCGGGTATCTCTTGTTCAATTGGCTCTGGATCCTGATCTAAACTAGGATTATCAGTCACAAGTGGATTAGTAATGACCTTGTCCCCAGCAAGGTCGTTTCCAAGAAGAAGGTGAATCCCTTCAAAAGGCAAAAAAGGCCTAATACCTAAAGCCACAGGTCCAGAAACAAAGTCCGAAGACAAATAGACATTATGGAGAGGAACAGGAATGTAGTCATTACAATCTACCCCTTAATAAGAACTTTAGAACCTGAAAATGACTTTTCAGAAAACGGCAGGGTATCTGCCAACAAAAGAGACTGGGAAGCCCCGGTATCTCTTAAAATTTTGACAGGGGTAGCGGAAGAGAAATCACTAGAAAGTGATATAAAACCATTATGAATAAATGGCTCGAAAATACCCATAATGCTATCTTGAGAAGAATTGACCTTGACCTCATTAATTGGGGATAAGAGGGGTTTAACCTCAGAAAAGTGTTACACACATTATTAGACTCTAATTGAGTTGATGAAGAAATAAAGCCGTGGGCTTAGATCCACTTTGACCACTTTGACCTTCACGTTTTCTTTTCAATTTGAAACATCTGACATTAAATGGCCGTCTTTCTTACAATAATTACAAGAAAGTGTACCAAACTGTTTGTCAGAAGGAGATTGAGACTTGGGATCTGATGATGTGGAAGTGTTACTTGAACTTTGTGAACTGTTTTCATTTGATTTCCTACTCTCCTTTGAAAAATTCTTGGATGAAAAGGAGGAGTTAAATTTACCTGCATTGTTTCTGTAGGAAAAGGACTGGGATGGTTTGCTGAGAAATGAAGATTTGTGGGTCAATGAATAATCATCGGCCAAACGTGCAGCAACCTCTAATGTATCTGCCTTTTGTTCATTGATAAACGTCTTGATGTCACTCCGGATGCACCTCTTAAATTCCTCAATCAAAACAAGTTGTCGTAATTTGTCATAATTCTGACTAACCTTTTCAGAAGAACACCAACGATCAAACAGTTGTTCTTTTGTTCGAGCAAATTCAACATAAGTTTGATCTTTTACCTTCTCACAATCCCTAAATTTCTGACGGTAAGCTTCAGGCACCAATTCATAGCCCTTGAGAATTAATTCCTTCACAGAATCATAATCTGAAGCCTGCTCTACTGACAACTTGAATGTAAATTTCTCTGGCTTTACCCACCAAAGCACTCTGCAAAAGCATAGACCAGGACTCCTTAGGCCAACTCAGACTCTGAGCAATTTTCTCAAAATGAAGGAATATTTATCAACATCCTTTTCTTGGAAAGGGGGAACTAACCTGAAATGCTTAGTGATGTCAAACTTGTCTGAAGGGAAGAATTTTCCTGACTGTCCAAGCTCCAAACGTTTCATTTCTAATCTTTCCTGCCTATCTTTCTCTCTCTGTTCTTTCTTCCATTTCTAATTGCATTTGTATTGCTATGCGGTTGTCTTTTCTGAGGGAATAAATGTGTCCTGATCAAGGTCATCCATAAATTCGTCTGGCTTGAATTCCCGCCATGATTGAATTTCGCTGAGTTCACAGTGTAAAGTAGTTTTGAAAAGGTAGGCAAAATGTTGTCAAACGGCTCAAATATTCGTATCCCGGACGAGCCCCCAATTTGTTACGTGCAGAGAAAACGAACAAAAGGGTGAACTCAGCAGTTTACGTTTAAACAAAATTTATTACGAAAACAAAACTAATTGCTAAGTCAGGGACAGAGTACAAGCTTTAAAAGTGTACAGACTACTTATCTCAGCTGGGACGGCAAAGCTCCAGTCTCAGAGTTGTAACAGTTCAGTCGGATGAATGAACAGTCCTTTGGCTTGCAGGCTTGAAGCTGCACAAAGTCCACAGTATAAATCCAGCGTTGACAGTGAAGGTCTTGAAAGTCTTGAGAATGACTACTGCTGGAGTTTAGTAACACACAAGAGACACGATCCCAAAGTCTGACTGGAAGCTGTGCACGTCCCTTTTATAAAGGCATGTAAGAACAATCTAGAACCTTTTATTGACATGCTAATTACTGTTCTAAAATTATCTCCCTTACACAACTAATCAACTTTCCAGAACATTCCGAACATGACTAATTGAATTCAAGGTTGTGAGGTCATCAAGGGCAGTGACCTTGGGAATGTCTAGACTGATTGACTTAGGTCATGATGAGTGTGGGGGAAATGACCTACATAACATAAGTCATCAGCTGAACTTATTTTGTGACACAACCTGGCTTGTGAGGTATCATTAGTGGGCAATTTATTCTTCTTTAAGATGACATATTGTAATATACAATGTTATTCATAGTTTTCCTGGAATATGGTCAAATTTTACCCAATACCCAAAAAGTTCAAATCGCAAATTACGGCTTATCTTAAATTCTACATTTTTTGCTGCACATAATACAAAAGGCGATTCTTGTTTAACATCTGATTTATTTGTTACAAAAGTATGTCACAAGTATAAAATTAACTTTTAACGGGAAGATGATACAATTTAGTAGCCATTTGGATCATTTTTGGAGGGGGAACCCATATATTGCAAATGTATGTGTTTCGGCAAATTTGCCCTGATACCTGGGTACCCTTCCAAATATGATCCAAAGGCTACAAAATCATATTATGTTCCTGTTAAAAGTTAATTTCATATTTGTAACATACTTTTTTAACAAAACACATATTTCATAGATTGCATACAAGCATTGCCTTTGGTATATAAAGTTAATAAATTGTAAAAAATGGTAGAGTTTCAGATTTGCAGTAATTTGCTGTGTAAACCTTGGGGTATGGGGTAAGCTTTGGTCCTATTTCATGAAACCTAAACAAGACATTGCATATTACAATATGTCATTTTAAAGACTAGTAAATTACCTTTTTATTGATACCTAACAAGCCAGGTTATGTCAAAAATCAAGCTCAGCAGATGACTTATAAGAAGACAGATTTAACAAAAAAGCAAGCGAGTTGGCAATACTGTGATTTTGCGAGACCCTTCAAAATATGACTGTTACAGCTGTAGAGTCCCAATATATTTTCTGTTAAAAGTCTATTTCATATTTCTGACATTCCCCAGTACCAAATAAAAAGATTTCATATAAAGCATTGCCTTATTTGTTATGTCTAGCTAGAAAATTGGTAGAATTTGACGATAGCTACGAAAGTAATTTTCTATATAAACTTTGTGGTATGGGGTAAGTTTTCGTCATATTCCATGAAAACTATATAAGATATGGCATATAACAATATGTCTTTTTAAAATGTAGTAAATTAGCTTTTCAATGGTACCAAATAAACATGGTTATGTAATAAAATAAGCGCAGCAGATGACCTACAATGGGACAAAGTTAACAAAACACATATGAGTCTGCACTGCTGTGATTTTGCAGTACTCCACAGAATATGCCTGTTACAGCCATAGAATCCCAATATTATTTCTGTTAAAAGTCTATTTCATATTTCTGACATGTTTCTGTACCAAATAAATAGATTTAATAGCAAAAACGGCCAGATTTTATATGTCTAGATAAAAAATGGTAGAATTTGGTTTTAGCTATGACTGCAATTTTCAATGTAAACTTTGGGGTATGGGGTAAGTTTTGGTTATATATCATGAAAACTATAGAAGATATTGCATGTTACAATATGTCATTCTAAAGATTAGTAAATTATCTTTCTAATGATACCTAACAAGCCAGGTTATATTCAAAAACAAGCTCAGCAGATAACTTATAGGAAGACAGTTTTAACAAAAATGCATGCAAATCTGCTACACTATGATTTTGCGGTACCCTTCAAAATATGACTGTTACAGCTGTAGATTCCCAATATTTTTTCTGTTAAAAGTCTATTTCATATTTCTGACATGTCTCTGTACCAAATAAAATAGATTTAATAGCAAAAACGGCCAGATTTTTGTGTCAAGCTAAAAAAAATTGTAGAATTTGGTTTTAGCTATGACTGAAATTTTCAATGTAAACTTTGGGGTATGGGGTAAGTTTTGGTTATATATCATGAAAACTATAGAAGATATTGCATGTTACAATATGTCATTCTAAAGATTAGTAAATTATCTTTCTAATGATACCTAACAAGCCAGGTTATATTCAAAAACAGCTCAGCAGATAACTTATAGGAAGACAGTTTTAACAAAAATGCATGCAAATCTGCTACACTGTTATTTTGCGGTACCCTTCAAAATATGACTGTTACAGCTGTAGATTCCCAATATTTTTTTTGTTAAAAGTCTATTTCATATTTCTGACATGTCCCTGTATCAAATAAAACAGATTTCAGACAAAGCATTGCATTTTTTATTATGCCTTGCTAAAAAATTGGTAGCATTTGAGATTTTCTGTAATTTGTAATGTTAAATTTTGGGGTAAGGGGTAAGTTTTGGTTATATTTGACAAAAACTGTAGAAGATATTGCATAGTGCAATATGTCATCTTAAAGAGGAATAAATTCCCTTTCTAATGATACCAAACAAGTGAGGTTATGTTAACAATGAGCTCAGCACATGACTTACAAGAAGACAGATTTGACGAAAATGCATTTGGTTTGAAAATCGTGATTTTGCGGTACCCTTCAAAACATGACCATAACAGCTATTGCGTCCCTATATTTTTTCTGTTAAAATTCCATTTCGTATTCTAGGGATCCCAAGGGTTCTGAAAAATACAGGTTTGTTATCCTGTGGGGGGGTGCACGTAGACCCCCTCTAGCCACGGACTATAACCTGTGCATACATATTGTCATTTAACTCAGGTGAATTACGTGGAAGGAACTGGCCGTGTCGACAGTATGGCAGTGTACCAAAATTTACTTCGAGGTCTTCAACCTTTAATGTTGAGTGTTTTGAATTTCGATGCTGTAGCTAACCCTTCCTTTGTGACGGAGCCAACTGATTATACTCAGATATTCGCTTATGGAAACACTTACTATTTGACTGTTACTCTCAATTGTGCCGTTCGCCACGTTAACTTGCAGACGGGTCAGAGTGTAGCGTGGTACAAGAACGGCGTACCAATCAGTAACGATGGTATTGTGTACCAAAACTACGTTGACACCAGTCGATACAGAGTAGAGATGATTGTCTATGGATGGTATACAACATTCGACCTGAAAATCATGACATCTGAGGCAACTGCTGCTATTGACTCTGGCTTCTACCAGTGTGTAGTGATGACAAGCCCTTTGCTGCAGTCCCGTACAGCTCGTCTGGACGTCTTTGTAACGCCACAGTTAGGATATTTACGATGTTCAATTGGTGATGATCCCGACGATGATGTTGACGACGTAGCTGCGGGAACGCCGATAACATTATCGTGCCGCTCAGATCCTACAGGTGTTCCTGAGATGACAACGGATTGGACAAGGGAGGGATCTCAAGGGGAAACGATAGAAATCGTTGCGGGTACAGACACCACTGACGGTTCGCGCGTCGCCTATTATTCGTGGACACCAACAAATCAACAAAACCATGCAACATTTACCTGCATTGGATTTCACCCTGCCTACACGATAAACATAACATGTCAGTTAGGTCCATTCAACGTACAGTATAAACCGATCGTCCAGATTTCACCATCATCGCACACAGTAACCATGGAAACCCAGGTGGTAAGTTTTACGTGTATAACCGACTCAAATCCTCAAGCGAAACGGTACGTGTGGTCAAATACGGCAGGGAACAAGTTTAGTCAGCAGAGCGACAACGTCATTATTAATTCTGACGGAAGAGGGATGCTAATTAGAAACTTTGAGAGCCAGGATAATGGTGTGTATTACGTCACTTGTTATGCTGAGAATGATATCGGACGGTCGGTGACTGCTATGGCCACACTGAATATCAACATTCGATCCACGACAACTGTAACTGAACATTCAAGCACAGCGCCAAGTACATCCACTTTGAGCAAACAGAATGGGAACGTACCAAGCGATGGGCAAAATTATATGACCTCTGTAACAGTGGTTAGTATCGATGCTTCCACCGTATATGATCTCGGCAAAATATCTAAAACTAGTCAAGTGAACACAGTTGCCATTATCAGCGGTACTGTTGGTGGTTGCGGTTTTATTTTGATAGTGTTTGGCGTAATCTTTACGACGGTCTGTGTTTGCAAGTCACGCAAGAAATCACCAGACACTCACACTGTTTTAAACCCTAACGAAGACATCGCTCAATCTCCATACTCAACTGTCAACGATGCGTATGATACAGAAAACAATGCTGGAGACACAACCAACGCAGATTCCACTTCTGTGGAAATTACTTTGGAAGCAAGGGTGTTCTTCAAAAACATCGATAGAAATAAAGAAGACACTGGGCAATCAGTGATTGAACCTGATCTGTCCAGAATTGAAAAACAAGGAACGTCTCTTTCAAAAACAGTAACTGACAAAACCAACTGTGAAACGACTGAAACTAGGAATGACTTCCCAACTAACTACGACAGAAAACCAAAATCACAGACTTCAGGACACCGACCCATGATTCTTCCCAAACCCAAACAATACCGTCAGTCGGTTGAAAGGTCACCGTGTCAGACAAACGAGGCAGGTTACAACAAGGCTGAACTAGCTGAGGAAACAGCAACGACAGAGGGGAATGGGCAGTCGTCTGACGACCAGTCCAACCAGAAAGACACGGATATCAGTGTCTAGTCTGGCAGAGACCCTGCGATTCGCGTTCTTCCCTGTTGGAACACGCGCGCGCCCTTCAGAGACGCGACGCGAATCCCAGGGTCTGATCCGGGTACTTTATAGAAGTCCACACATCCGTTAATCAAAACAAAAATGACAGGTAGCATAGCCAAATAAATTAAAAATGAAAAATAAAAACATACCGCCTATATAAGTGTACCAGCTACTAGTATATATATCTCTCCGCCCAGTTAGATAGGTGTTTCTTTTGACATCACTACCCTTATGAATATTTCTACACTTGCAAGAGCGGACAGTCGCTGTGTCTGGCAGCGCGTGCTCACAGCTGCACAGCCTTCGAATGCAGGCCCATCGCGGCGCGCACAAAACTAGGCACAGCGACTGTGGAGAGTCTAATCAGTGTCAGTATGCGACAGTCGATCTGTCAAAGAAAGGACAATCTAAAGGACTTTACGAACACAGCAATGGGGAAGGAAACGCCGAAACCGATAATGAATATTATGGAGAGACTGTTGGTCAACAATTCATTTGTACAGACGACAGTGCACAACATAAAAACGTTGAAGGATTGACCTACGCTGACCTCGATTTATCGTCAACAATGCAGAGACTCAACACAAAGGATAGTAGCATGGAAACCAAACAAAATGACGACATAGTGTATGCAGAAGTAAGAGTGTAGGTGAATGTATGAATGGACTGAGATGTTATGATCATGGAGATAAATTTAGACTGGAGATTGTCCGACTTTGTAGTCATCGGTCACAGACAGTTATCTTGTTTATTGATCATGTGTTTTTACTTTATGAAAGTCATGACTTACAGTATGCTAACTATTCAGATATTTGCCAATCTTACATTCACCGTGAAACGAAATAGTTTAACTGCACAATCTTTCATATATTATTTTTCTGAATAAATTCAGTAATGATTAACTCGGAATTCAGTCTTTACCGTTGGCTGTAGAGTGTTCGATCAAACTGATTGAATTATGTCGGTAGAAATGTCAGGTTGGAAGTTCATAAAGAGGTCATGAAATTTGCCAAATGAAGTATACAGAGTCATAATATTTAATTATCATATGGAGCGTTAAAAGGGATGATAATGTTAATTATTAATGTTATGTTCTGCTAATATGTGCTCATTACAAAAAATTAAAAATTTGTCGTGTTGCGTCGAAGATGCTGTTTTTTTTACAAAGCACAGCTTCGACCCTGAATTATGTCAGAACAAAAACCTATCCCAAATAATATTAGTTCATGCAATATATGTGGTTCTAATGTGAAACTGCGATATTAGTTCATGCAATATGTCGTTCTAATGTGAACTGCGATCAAAGTCACCTGCCACGGTGATCTATTCCGCTCTGGGCCTATGGGCCCCATAGACGTGTGTACGTATGTCTTCTTCTCAGGCATATGTACACACGTCTATGGGGCGCATAGGCCCAGAGCGGAATAGATCACAGGTTACTGTGCTGCAATCAGGCGGTTAGTATGGTTTATGAAAGATTAACGGAAATTTCATGCCTTGAAACTCTAGCCCCACATCTACTTTGGTTTATAAAAGAATATATCTGGCGTGTGACTGTGATACCATACGATGCGAGGGGACGTTTGTCAACAGCATGAATAGGCAATATTTGCAGCAGTATTAATATTCATAGATTGTCGTAGATGTGTAATTTTCACGAGCGGTACATATTTTATGTTTTATTTTATCACACCTATTTTTTGGTCGGCCACGTACCAGACAGGACAAGGGCCTTATATTTTTTTAACGATGTTAAGGTAGACCCGATATGTGTTGTTTACTTTTGAGCTGATATCTTGCAATGTCCATTTTCAATAATTTTTTGGTCATTTTTTTAGTTTTGTTTGAAACAATCTTCTCTGCAGTCACTTGCCTGGTCGCTTTGAAAATTGGTTTAGAAGTAGACAGGCATATTCTCTTTCAGTTTTTTTTTAAATCATAGCAAAATTAGTCATTTTGGTCAAAATAAAAAATCTCAAAATCTGCTCATGCTCTTTCTTTGAAATCTGGTTTTATTGGGGTATTCTTATTATGAAGTTTAGTGAAATTATAGTAAAATTATCAGTATCATATATTTTTAGCAATTTTTATCATTTTAATCAATATTTTATTCTTAGACAACACTGTATTAAAGTTATTATCTAACAAGTAGACATACGCGGACTGTTAGAAAAGTGTTTCAAGATTTACATGCTTTGTTCATTTTCTCCTTATTTAAGAGTAGTTAAAATTTTTCAGTTAAAACATTCGTAAAATTGATCGAGTATAACACATTTAATTGATCATTTATTCTTTGATACTTTTTTACAAAGGATTAAGCTTAAATTTATTTCAATACAGTAATATATATTATATATATTATATATATATATATATATATATATATATATATTTCCATTCTTTGTTCTTTAAAGTACACCACCAAGGCAATGTCAACTGTCAACAAATACGACTGAAGACTTGAGTTAAAGCAATTACAAACCCAATGAATATCACAAATCATACATATTTACTGAGTGTAGGTGCAAGTCCCGCATTTACATATTAGCTGTACGCCTAACTCCTGTGTACAGATGCACATGTACACAGCTGGTGGGCGACTCTTTAAATGCTCTGCACTTTGGAAAATTCACTTTCTGTTTCGTTGTACCCATTCGTGATAGTTGCTGTCGATAAGTTAGGACAGCAAGTGCGATTTTGCTTGCTCTCTTTCGGTTCGTTCTCATGCACAAGTGCCCCTGAAAGCGTCAACATTGCATCTGAGGTAAGACCTTTTATTTCAATATTTGCATTTCGCTCATCTGCGAGACAGTATAAAGTGAATTATTCGTCCGTGTCCCGTCAAAATGTACACACTCGAGAAGAAAGAATATTTGCACAGTCTACGTGGCGGTAAACTCTCAGTTATTTCAAAGTTACTACCGTTTGTGTCTACTTTCAGACCTTGCAAGAATTTACTGATTTAATGTAAATGAAATGATAGTAATATTTGTTATGTATTTTTCATTCATTCATTTGTTTGAATTGAATTGTCACATTTGTATTTTCGTTCTTTTTCTCTGAACCGCGTGTACCGTTCGTATCGTATGTACATGTAACACTTGTAACAAGTGCTAACCGACTGTGTAGACTCCATTGGTAGAGAGTAACATTAAAGGCCATTTTGAACTACACACGAGGGTCCAGAGTGTCATAACCAGGGGTCCATGCTTCGTAGGGTACAGATCCTCTACACTGAGATATGAATGGCAGATTCATATTCTTTTTCTTCTTCATGAAATATCTGATCTGATGGCATACAACATGACATTGGCATTCACCGGTTGTTTTGTTTTCTAGTAAAATTTGAGACAAAATGTTAAACTTTAATAGACATATATCTATTAATAAAGCGTTACCGCTTTACAATGACATATTTTATTTGTTTATTGATTTCATTCGCTTTTGTAGACTTGACAAACATCCTCACGTTTATTCTACACCGGCAGCTTGCATTTATAACACAGCCTTGCATTTAGGGAGTGCAGCAGCGGAATACAGGTACATATTCATGTACTGTCAGCTGTATGCACCGTCACTCCACACAGAGTGACTGTGATTCATGCTACTGAGAAGAGGTTCCTGCTTATGCCGCCGTTGGCGGCAGCTCCAAATACCATATAATTCTGTTTTCAACTTGAAAGATTCTTGTACAAAAATGCCGCCGCAGGCGGCAGCTCCAGAGACCACTGAATGCTGGTCTACCACCAAGATGTGCATCACAGCGATTGTTTTGCCTTCCTTGAAGCAATTTTTTCCTTCCCTTCTGCAGAGACAATTATTTCCAGCATTTGGCAGGTAACATTTTTTTTCCAAAAATCCTCCACCCCCCTCCCCCGAAATCGAACAGGCCAATCACCTCTTAGTGTTTGTATTCATGGGTGCATTCGTTGTTGACTTTGTGAAAGTAAATCTTGTCACAAGTGTCCACAAATTAGCAACTGCTATACTCTGGCGCATTAGGCAATAAAACGCATCCGATATGTAGACCCAACATAGTAAACCTAGCGTATGGTTATCATCATAGGGCAAATCACACAGGCGTTATGTGGCCCGGGTAGTTTATGAAAGTGTAGTTTATGCCATGTTCCGACGTTCCGTTATGTAGCCTTATCACCACATAGCAGAACGTTGGAACGTAGCATAAACTCATAGCATAAACTACACTTTTACAAACTGCCCGGTCCACATAACGCCCGAGGGACAAATACATTACACAGTGAAGGAGAAACAAAACCAGTGCTCAGATAAGACAAAGACGATCAAGGTTGATTGTAGCATGGAGGTACTACCTCCATGATTGTAGCGATCATTGGCAATATCATTGTCAAACGTATTAAAATAAATAGTAACAAACCTGTGCACCGAACTACCGTGGACCGAACTACCAGCTCTATGAAGGAAGAACGTTTTCGTGATACTATGTATCCCCGCCCGAGAAACCCTGAACACGTAGACATGTAGAACTTGAAGCTTATTTACACACACACACACACACACACACCACCATTGCTTAGTTTCAATTCATGCAATGTATAAAGCCATCTTACAAGTAAGGGAGCGTTCAGTCATGCATTAAGGCCGGGATAGGCCGGCAAAATCCATAGGGATGTCACTTGAAATTTGAAAACTGCAAACGGGCCTTTGATATTCGTAAGTATCCGTCCCTTCAAAAAGCGGTTTCAGTGTACAAAATATTCTGGGAAATAAAAATGATTCTATCCATGATTTCAGCCCCTGAAGTAATTTCACAGTAATGAGTATAAAAGTATTATGTAGTATCTGTCACATGAACATCTTGCCTTGGCAACTGTAATGATATACGGGTTTGTCTTCATGTTAGTTGAGGTCGCTTAGGGCACTGGCAAATGAACAATTCCCGTCAGCCTTTTGCTGAGGTAAGGTAATGACCACGTGCAAGCTACATGTTAAACTGAAACCTGGCTTAAATTGAAAGGGCCCCCTTGCGCTGTTGCATAGCTACACTATAGTTTCTGTCCAGTTTTCAGAAAAGAGTCTTATATCATGATGCAAAATCTTATCTGGATAAATGAAAATATTCTATGGCTTTGTTTTTTAGGTCAACTAGCAACAAGGAAGAAATAAAAAATACCTTTTGTATTATAACTCTTAAAATAAATATAACTATTTGTAATATAATAGTATACTTAAAATATCCTTCGGGTAGCATGGTCTTGGTCTCAGCACAGTTTGTATAACTCTTAAAATAAATATAAAATATTAAAATATCCTTCGGGTAGGATTGTCTTGGTCTCAGCACAGTTTTGTATAACTCTTAAAATAAATTTAAAATATTTGTAATAGTAAAATATCCCTTAGGTAGCATGGTCTTGGTCTCAGCACAGGTTTCTTCTTGCTATCGTTTATTTCATTTTAATAAGTTTGACTATGATATACATTGCTAATAAAGATTTATACTACCAACTTTTGGTGTCTTGGTCTTATGTTAGCACCAGTCTGGTTTTGTAATGATTTCTTTTCCTCCTTCGGCCGTGTCACGTATTTGTCCTTTGACAATCTTACTCGAAGCCGCATGTGCGCGAAGTTTTGTCACTATGTTGCGTGTATTAATTATCTGATGCGTTTGATTGCCTTATAGTATGCGCCAAGGGTAAATTACTAATCCGTGGACGCTTTCACCAGATTGACTTCGACACCAGATTATCACCGGATTAACTTTGACAAAGTCAAAAACGAATGCACCAGCAAGGCTGTTACATCTCCTCGAAAAAGCAAAAATCCTGAAAAGTCTGAAAAGTCTGAAAAGTATCAAAATTTTATGTTTAAATTGTTTGCTTAAGGTGTATGATCAGAAAATTTGCAGCTATTGTTATACTTTTCATTAGGGATTTATGACTTCTAGAAACAAATGTAGGGTCATCATGCTTGATTTTCTACAAATGCAGTTTTTCATGAAGATTACTTAAAATCAACATGTAAAACCATGCAGTTAATGAAATTTTCAAGTTCTCATCGTACAATAACATAAAAGTAAAATTTTGAACAGTAAAAATTCTACATTATGTAGACAAATTTATGTTAACAATGTGTGAATAAGCTTAAATGTTTTTTTAAAACCAAATTTTGCCTTTATTGCGCCCAAAATTTCAGAGATTAAAAGTTTTATTTGATACAATATTTCAACCTTCCCGTATTTTGTAAATGTTGTAAAACTTTTTTAAGTAGGATCTAGGTCATATATATCTGTAAAATTTTTCTTCGGTAGAACACCATGCTCATTTTCACTATCTGGCAAAGTGTAGCCAGGAATTCGCAATTTGCATCTATTGACCCACGGTGTTGACCCGACCAGATTTGGCTCAACTTCCACCAAGTTGAGTCGGCATCTATCATAGGGGTTTCACGAAGCGACCACCTCAGCAGTTTGAAGAGCCACCGCGAACGATCACGGTACAATGTAGCTTGCGAAGCCATGGAGGAGAGATCGTGGCCACTGTCCCTCCACGCCCACAACGTGTATGGAGCCGGACTGGCTTGGCCGGATTTGTGCAGCAATATAGCTTACGTCACCATTTTAGCTTTCTTACGTAATATCAATACGCGTCACAAGTACAACTGCTTTGTTTTGTCATGAGACGAGCGTCCGCCATGCCGATCATGTACTAGGAACGCTGACGACATGCGATTGGAATCGCCTGGATGAGATCACATATTCATCACCTCAACAACCGCACAGAATGATAGTCACAAGGTCAGTTAATTGCAGGTCCTCAACTCGCTACGGTAATTGTGACTTGCTAAAATCATATCAAAGCACGAAGAATGAATATTCCACTTACAGCGGTGCAGCTCTGCGTTGCACTGGCAGGGTTGTGTGTTACCGGCCTGCCACACACCCTGCCACGCAGCCGAGCCATTAGACATCGGTGCAGTTTGTCATAAATGTCAAGTCTTGATATCGGACATGTATATCATCTAGTATCGATACTATAGATTCGCTAGTACTAGGATTCGTCTTGAATTTAAAACTTACTTTCTTGGCTGCTCCCGACATTTATATCATGTCGTATGATCGCTGCTTGGGTTTCAATCGTCAGGTAGGATTTACAAAAAAACGCTGAAGTTTTTCTGCAGGACGGTCTATGTAGAAAGCAAGTTCAGTAGGACATTTTCTAAAACTGGACATTTTTTACATCATTGGCTGGATGTCGACAATGTCGCACAATCGATAGGGCTTCTAGTCTCTTCGACCCCAGACCTTAATTTTCATCCCCTCAAACCTTTCACCAGTAATATTATCTCGAAAGCACGTAGTTGTTTTTTATCAGATAGTCATAACACTTTGAAGGGCTTTATTGAAAGCTAGTAACGCCTGAAACACACCATGTACCAAAAACCTCCATGGGCAAGAGTTAGGCAGATACAAATGAACACAGAATAGACAGCCCTTCTCAGAAGTCGCCACTGGTTAGCTGGTGGCCAGCTAATAGCAAGCTATAAACAACTATTAGCGGCTAAAAACGGCATATAGTCTGATAGCTCAATAGCCAACCCTTCTCAGAAGTACCACTGGTTAGCTGGTGGCCAGTTAATAGCCAGCTAAAACAACTATTAGTGCTAAAAACGGCCCAATAGCTTGAAACGGCTAAATAGCAGCCCTTCTCGAGTCACCACTAGTTGCTGGTAGCTAGCTAATAGCTAGCCAAAACGGCTATATAGCGACTAAAATTGCTAATAACAGGAATAGCTGACTGGCAACAATTCACAGAAATAATCACTGGTTATCTGGTTGGGCAGCTTACAGCAGCTAAAAATGGGTAATGGTGGCTAATAACTTAAATATTTGAATAACCAGCCCTTCTGAGAAGTGACCACTGATTAGCTGGTAGCTAGCTAATAGCTAATAGCTGAAACGGCTAATAGCCGCTAAAATCAGCTAACAACTTGACTAATGAATTCTCTGTCTTATTTACATAACATTCAATGCAGAGAACAAGTCCAATATAGGACTTGAAAACCATCAGGCAACTCAAAGAGTGCATGCAAAGCTCTCTTTTCTATGATTAGAGTTTTCCAGATTTTTTGTATCAGTGTTTCCCGTAGCAATGATACAGTATTATACTTTGAATAAGTCCATAGTATGATGTGAAAATATAGCAGTCATACTCACAATTTGGTATAAAGGAAATAAGGAATGCAGTCTACATATGAGACCAATTTATTTTGCTTATTATTGCTCACATAAGTAGTGTGGTCATTCTAAGATAGGTATTCAGTTAGAGTTGCACCTATGACTCTGGATGTAAAAACATTCTTGAAAGTTTTCATTGAATTCACACTTAAGTTTACTGTCTTATTTTGGTGTGACAATTCTAGCTGATTTGTATTGATTAACATAACAATATAACATATATCTTCACTTCTTTTGATCTCTGTTTTCTCTGTCACTGAGTCAGGCATCTGAAGATCCGTAGGTGTTGCAGTGCCAACATTAGCTGTTATGTTCAGTGCATAGTAACTTATAACACATTTTTATTCGAAAACATTCATGTCTGCTCATCATAAAATCTCATATAAAACCTAATCTGATCCCTTATAGATCTGTACTGAGTTTTAGGTATGATTTCAGTCAACAATATAACTTTTTTATCAGTTTTTTGCATTCATGAGGAGCAGTGTGTCCTCTAAGCCTATTTGGCATGCCATGACTCATGAATATTCTCTGTGACTCAAGAAATTTCACAAATTTTTCAATCGACTCAAAAGTTCCCCGATACCTCTTTTGTTAGAGGGCACACTGATAAGAAGCCATACCATTCAGCCCTACTTTTATCTTACAGAACAGCGCATCATCTGTCATATTTAAAAGGTTGGCAATAAGTTTCACATTTTGCTTATCATTAAGCATGCAACATGTATCTGTACAGAAAGATCTTTATCACCATATCTGTAAGTGAATGAATTTCATGCCATGTAGAGTTGGGTATTATCCTGAGAGGAAAATTGCCAGGGCACCCTAAAAGTCTTACATTGGTTTTCTTTTTCTCACCACAGGGTCAAGAAGATGTAAACCACACAACAACTGTGATGTCATTGGTAGAAACTTGCATTACATAAAGCAACAGTATCAATTATGACTTCAAATAATTCTGGCTTTCTCAATTATCAGCGCAAACGGCTCTTCACATTGTGTTTTATCACTTTGTGTGTGGCATCGCTCTACTTTCTGGTGGGCCAGCCTGTTAACCTGCCTATTGCTTCATTCTTTACTGATGATTCATGTACAGTCAAAGTAGTCGTGCAGAATCAGTCAACGTTGTTCTGGTACCCAACAAAGGACCGCATCCAGCATGTGGCACTCTCAGCCGTAGAATTCAGAGATGCCAAGCTTAAAGAAGAGCGCCCTCTAGAGAGCAATGTTCCAACTGAGAGGTATCCATTTGAGGATAATGTTAATCTTCTTCCGAGAGATGAGCCATGGATTGACTTGATTTTACAGCGCTATGATCGTAACTTTGACAACTCGCAGGAAAAACCACCAGATTTCAAAAAGCGATTGAAAGGAAAATCAAACGCTTCGTCGGAACAAATAAGTTGCCGGCTCAGTGAAGCGGCACCTGTTATGTTCATTAAGCCAGAGGATTCACCATTCCATGAGCTGGGAATAGGAAATATATTCCCCAAGGAATCTCTGATCCCAAAAGACGCAACAGTGGCACCGCCATATAAAACCTGTGCAGTTGTGATGAGTGGAATCTCCCTCAAGGGTTCCCAGCTTGGCAATGAAATTGGTGAGTTCAAAAGTTTAAAGGTATTTCTGTAAAAGCAAGATCTTTGCACTAGTTATTGAGGCATGTTTATAGACTTAGAAAGACAACTGACATATGTCATCAACTGCCAAAAGTATGCCTGTCTTTTTTGTGAACAACAATATGATCAAATACAAAGCCGAGTACAGTCATCCCATGGAAGTAAACATCTGTTTTTAAAACTTCTGTGGAAGATTAGAATAAGTGACGGATTGCATTTTGAATTACCTACATTCAGCAGACTCTAAACAATATGTTCACCCTTGTGCATTGAAATCAAAGAAGCTTATGGCATGGATTAGAATTTGCTGTACGTAATTATTCTGGGCAGTTTTCTTGCTGAACTGTCGACTGACCCTCATGCCTTCTGTGGCAAGCGCTGTATCTGCTCTACCCCAAAACTGAGAGTCAAAGTGCAGTTGCACCCAGTGAAAGATTTGAAATGCAGGCAACAGTGGCACAAGTGGCTTTGGACAGTTTATTTTCACGTTTGAATTTTTATCAGCCACAGTGTTCTTGTGTAAATTAATGTATGTTAAAAGACTTTGAGTTGCAGCCAAAAGGTACATGTATGGGTGGTATAAATACAAACTACTTTACACAAATAAAGCAGTTATTACTAATATTTTATATTAGCACCATATGCAGATCTGGATTAATCATAGTGAATATTTAGGTGTTCTCTCATGTGCGGGGTATAAAAGGCCCCTAACTTATTGAAAATTCATAATGGCGCTTGAGTGACAACTGGCAATAGCTAGGTAGACCGCTCCGTGAAAATCGGCCTAAACGATTCTCAAACATATATTATTGGCATACCATGAACATAGACTGTTTCATAAACACCTAGGCCATACAGGTATCTGCAAAGTTTCACAAAGTTTTTTAAAACTACGACGATTAGGGGAAAAATCGCTTTCTGAACAAAGGGAATGCCCTCAGGAGACAGTCGTTCCGATGATTCAAACAATTGTCAATCATTCGGTGACGCGCAGAGGCGTAAACTGGTCAAACATTTGCTGTGCATACGAGAACAATTACGATGTAAACAAACTATTGTAAACTTAGACTTATATCAGCGGGCGAAGGATGAAAACTTTGTGTTGCCATCAACTTTTTTGCTAGCGTTTATGGTGCAATGACATCACGAAAGTGAACCATTTTCAGACGTGACTTAGCAAGAGGACTAGTCAGTAAGCTTACCCGTAGTACGATGTTTTCTAGCGAAAAGCGCGTAAGCAGAGTCCGTAGTTTGCACTGAGAATGGCATCGAAAATAACCATCAAAACATGGCGGTAGCCTCCATGATCAATTTAATTATTGTCAGTCGAAGAGATCCACGTTTTTAACAACTTCCCCCTTCCAAATCTACGGCCGAACGTGACGGTACTGAACATTTTTTTTGGATATATATGCTGGCCCCGAAAACGGCCGTATGTACACGTGTTTTTACACGTGGAAATGACATGTCGTGTTCGGAGGGCTGGTACTAGTAAGGTTTTGACATACCGATTATCCCAGTTACATTTGGACTTCTGTGATGAGAATTTAACAAAAATTGTAAGATATTTGAACAGTTGAAACATTCAATCTTTCAGTTCAAGATGAGCAAGTAAGCGCCATCAACCAATCTTGTAAACGCTTTAGGATACGCGTGTCTGAGGACAGCTCATTGATTCCGCGCTACATCGTTATAATATTTCGTCAAAAGCTGGACTTTACATGTAATTCCTTTTAATAACCATGGAGGTAGAAAGAAAGACGGAGAGGAACCCAGTCTGTCCTTGATTCCAGTCGAAGGTTAACAAACGTTTCGAGCAAAACTTGCAATTGCTCCGAAAATAAACATAACTCGTGATAATTTTCGATATCACCCCGCCGCCAAGCAATCGAGCAACTGACCGCGATCGCTATTACAATATCGTGATACACGAGATTCAAGGAAGTCTCGACCCTTCCGTGAATTTCCTTTATTTTTTGCGATCGGTCATGACGTCGCCGTTTACCTATTTCCTACCATTTTCCTGACGTGTTCCTTTTCCTTCCTAGTTTTTCTTTCTTTTTTCTTTCGAGTATTGCCATGGCATAACTGAAACGAACCGGGAAACGAAGGCTGTACGTACTGAATACGTACGTACGCCTGAGTGTGATTTGAGAGCAAACAGATTACGCAGATAATGCGAACGATCGCAACCGTTGCCAACAGACTCATTATGCAGAGCCATGCCCCAAAACGCCCACCCAAACTTGGCACTAATCCTGATCCCGTCCATTTCGAGCCGGGCTTTAATAACTTGGTTGACATCTTAAGCACAAAATCTTTGCTGGATTTGCAGCGTGCTACATATATGAAGGTTATATCCTATTGGTTGATTGTCACTATTCACAGGAACTTAGGGAATCTATTTGTATTATTCAATTATAATAGTCAGATTCGGCCACCAATTGGATAAGTTTCTGAGACAGTGCACATTAGCTCCAAAATCTTGGATCTTACAGCAAGAGCAGAGTCAAAGATAAATTACTGAGTCTCAAAATGTGGTGAAAGTTAATTAACATTCAAAAACATGAACCTGGTAATCTGTTCTTCACAGTAATCTTTCTTTGGATGAGTATGATAACTTTTAGAAAATCTTTTCACTTCGCTTGTGTATTGATTCTTTTTAGTATACAAAAAATTGCTTGTTGTGTTAGTTTCTATGATGTTGAACTAGCCAAACTTACAAATATTTGCAAAATCAACCACAGATAAGGCAGTATTTTGAGTCATCAAACTCTAGACATAGTTGGTTTTGCTACATTTCAAATCAATAGTTTTCTTTTTATTTATTTAATTACTTACATGTAGTGAAGAGGTTCTTTCAAAACAGAATGCAATCAAAGAGATCAAAAAACACTTTGAAAAATTGCAACACACATGCAAAGAATAAAAGTAAAACTTTACTGAGCAATAGCTTTCAACAAGATTAATTGTCGTTGAGGGCGCTTTTCTCTTTCCAGAGAGTTTTAACAAAGCTCTGAGTTGCCTTTGAAACAGCTGCTCCATAGGTCATCATGGTGTGTTCCTCACTGAGCATTCACTGGATAAAATATGAAACTTAATATTTATTCGTCAGGAAAGAAACTTATTCAGGCTGAGAGATTACATCATTCAAATGCAGGCAAAATATCTTTTTGATCTCAGCACTACATGTATGTTTACATCTTGTTAAGTAAAAATGAGGTTCATTAACAATTTCACCAGGGCAAAATGTACACTCTCCTTACTGTTTATAATGAGATTACATTGACTTATTGCCTTTGAGGTCAATTGAGTTTGAATGTATTTTAAAGAATAATGAATGCCATTGGTCATTTACATACTTTTCCAGTTTATTATCTTTTTTCACCGATACATGTATGTAGTGCTGTCGATATTTTACATTTTCAATACTTCGCCGGATTTTATTTCATTATGATCACTCATACATGTACATAGGTAAAACTGTGCAACCATGCCTTGTATAACTGAGTACATGTATCTGAATAAGAAACATGATCTAGCCCATTATCTATCAAAATGTTGTGAACGTAGATACTTTACCCATTCCATACCTGATGAACCTTGCTTTTGTATAATTTATTGAGTTCAAAAACTACATACAACCTTGATCAAGCTGTCATTTTCACTCTGTAGTGCTCTACGGCTGTTGCAAGCTAAACGTGCAATTACACAGCAGGATGTGCAATATTTTGTTTTTCCTGAAAAGAAATTTCCCAAATTGATACTGTAAACTTTTTAATTCTCTTTCTCCCAAATTGTATTTATTTCTATGGTTTGTCCATGGAGCCTGGTAGAAAGAGGATTAATTTCATAATATCATTACTTTGTTTGTTAAAACCATATACTAATGAATGGTAATATCATACATGTATTGTTCTACAGGGTGTCACTACATGTATGCAAATCAAAGTATTATGGTGATTTTTAAGTGACATACTATATGCTGCAAGTTTCATTCCTTTCTGATATATTTGACGAAAAGTGCTCATGATCTTTTAAAGAAAGTTTGATAGTCATTCCTAAATAATCATACGAGTAGGCAATCCCCCTCCTGTACTCTTCCCACTTGACCTTTGCCCTGCCTTGTTCTCCACATACAGAACACATTTCCAGGGAAATTTCCTCCCTGAAAAACATTCCCTTGAGGACCCTGAAACATACTTGTTTTATGGAGTCAAGAATACTGTAAATCTCATCAAAAGTTACAGCTGTTTGAACTGAAAAGTACTGAAATAACAAAGAAATATATAACACAGCCAATGTATCAACATATGAATTGTGACCCCAATGTAATGAGATTTTTCTTCAAAGGTTGTGTATCTTTGTTTGTTTGGGTAATTTATTGTACTGCAGGGTTAATATATCTCAGCATCTACATGTATCAACTACTTGCAGAGAGAAAAACAATGGTCATATGGGGACATTGAACTCTCAACCCTATTGTTCCCGCAATACAGTACATGTATGTAACGTAACAGATAAAAGGAAAAGTCATATTATCATATACCATGCCCATATTGCTACATCCTAGTGACGTTCAACGTAAAATATCAGCCGTGATATTTCACGGTAAACGTCGAGATATGCACGATGAACGTCATCAGTTTTAGAGTTTTCCCGAACTACATTAGCAGTTTGTTGGTAAACAACGTAAACAACAAAATGGCTGCCGCTCCCCGCCTGCGAAGCGATGTCGCCGACGTAAAAACTTGAAGGGCTTCGGGAACACGGGTATTTCTGGTTGCAAAATACGGAAATATCACGTTGAGTCTTGAAATGTTTTCCCATGGTATTTTTTTTGTCAAGTTCTAGCAAACATTCTGCCGTTCGCACGGCGCCGGCACTGTGCACGGTCTCCACCGAACAGGTAGTGAGCGCGTGGCGTGACAGCGATGTCGCGCGTGCGACGACACTGTTGACATGGCAACTCTAAAGGTAAACTAACAAAATGGCGTCCCCTCTCCGCGCGAGCTCCGTGCCGTACGACGATCGAAATCAGGATAGATTTAAAGCTGAGCAGTTTTTGATCGGTTACAGTTGTAATAGCATATTGCACCTTAAAATGTTCCTTCTGTATGACGATTTTTGTATCCCGGTGTCTTTCTTCTTGGGTTCATTGAGATATGGACGACTTGCAGCGATGTCGTGCGTGATGTTGACATCTTCGTCGTATACTTTATGAATGAAGCCTGTTCACATAAACATTCTGATATTTATGCGCAAGGCGTAATAAAGTAAAGCCTCAAAATTAAAGGTTTTTCGTTCTATTAGTAAAAATTCCCTAAAATTATGGGCATGGGTATATGATAAATCGGTTATTACCCAATATCGCCTGTTCCTTGTGTCGTATCAGCATTCGTGTCATTTGTGCTGAGTCAGACACTCGACTTCGTCTCGTGTCTGACGCAGCACAAATGACACTCATGCTGATACGACACAGGAACAGGCGATATTGGGTAATAACCTCTAAGTATTTAATTAGCATGAAAAATATAAGAGTGACAAAATCATACTCCTTGTTGAGAAAACGTTAAAGCCCAATAGCTGCTAATTTTATGCATTATTTTCATGATTTTATTTTCAAACGAGAGTTGGTTCGTTTAAATGTACTTACTGAGGATGTGTATTGAAGTATCACTGCTCGCTTATTTGGACATTGCCTACACGTTTTAACAGGTTAATAATAAACGGGTGCCTCACCCATAAGTGGCGCCCCCATGGGAAAATAGAAAAAAAACAGTATTTCCTGCACATATACATCGTGATCGTAACAGAAACAAGCATGATGCCATTTATTTGAATGCACAACACACGATGGCCAACATTTTGTTGTTGTAATCTTTATTTTCTCTCTGTCATATGATTAGTTTTGAAAATGGCGGAAATCTAAAATGACGTTAAAACTTTTGAATTCACACACCACTCTCGACACTTATGGCAGCGTTATACACATTTTCAGTCTCTAATGGGTCTTATTCAAAGAAAACTCTTGGAAAACTAAGGATATTTTGAGATCGGTTTATTAACATTTGCAGCTATTGGGGCTTTAATCCTGACCAATATTTTATCTTTCAGATTCACACGACGCTGTGCTGCGTTTTAACTATGCACCCACGAAGGGATACGAAAGTGATGTTGGTGGCAAAACAACGTTACGAGTCGTCAACAACAAAGTATTCAGGCAAAAGAATTTAAGAAAAATCCTTGAGAAGTTGGATGAAGACATTCCTCTTGTGTCTTGGAGGGAAGGCCCTTACAACGCTAATATGCACAAGGTAAGATTACAGTATTGTTCTTAGGTATGCACTCTGAAAATCATTAATAAAAACAAAAGAACTCAAGTTTTTGAACTGGTGAGGCACCAGTTCTTTCTCAAAGGTTTGTGACATGAAATAGTGTTCGCGTCAAAAAGTTTTCATTATGAAACACTGCATGAAACACTATAATACTTACTGTATTAGCATGGATTATTGCTTGTATTTTAGCTGAAGAGTGCATATACAGATGAATACAGTCAAGAATCCATTTCTTGTATTCAGCAAGCCTGTATTCATGTGGATTCATGTGAATTCACGTGTATTATTCTATAATACAGGCAACTCATTAATGTGAATTTATCTGTATTATTGCGTTTTCATGCAGTGAAACTTTCAACTATTTTCTTACCCATCAAGAATAAAATCAGGGGACACCTTGCAAGTTGAGCACTAGAGAAACACATTGCATGAAATTTGGTGCTGTAATTTATTAAAATCCCTGTGTTAACTGTATGGAATAAATTAATTTTCAATATTCATAAAACCAAGACAAAAATTCCTTTAAGAACTTTAGAATGAGCCCCTCCCCCAACAACAAATAGTTGATCCGAAAGACGTGTAGAACTTTTAGCACCTGACTTTACGTCCCTGAGTCCAATTCTCTACCTTCAACCCCTTCTCTGCTATCATTTCACCCCAACCAATTCTTTTCAATGGTGATTGTTGACCTCATTACAGGGATTCAGGGTGATCAGGTGAATGGCATAGGTCAGCGACTTATTACTTTAATTCGGTTTCAAAATTTAATTTCAATGGAAAACAACTCTGAACAGAAAAACTCTGTAATCCTTTATTAGCCAACACAGACTTTGATCCCCTTGATAGAAAAACATGCTTTTAACTGGTTTTAGCCATGCAGTCATGCTATTGTGCTGTTCTTGTGACATCATTGTGCTATTGTACTCTGAATAAAATTAATTTATGGAGCACCCGTAACTTTGAGAAGCAAAATTTACATAACTTGTTTCTCTACATAACCTAGTGTTATCGGATTATGGATTGGTATGATTGCGATTATTTTGTTTCTCTACAGTAATACAGTAATACATAGTAATGCAAAAGAAATGTGGTTATGGTGATTGAGTGAGATCTTTATCCAAATGAATGTAATAGACCAGACTTAAGTGCCTTATAAAGAATCCTTGACCGCTTTTGTATATTTCTACTACAATTCATGATCAGTGGTACACAGATGGCAAGTCAGTCTTCTGTAATTACGCCAAGTGGCATTACATGCATCCGTCTCAACCCGTCCACATACTGCGACTTGAAACAATATGGAGGCTCTGGGACGTTGTTCAAGAATTCAGCGATGAAGAGTTGAGCGAGTTTCCCCTCACATCTGGCTTTTTAGGTAAGTCATCATAAAATTTGCATTTTGTATCATTCAATAATTTCAAGTGCATTGGCAATGTCACGTTCTCTACAAAATATTGCTCAAGTTCACTTTTAGTGTAATTTAGCTCATGTAGACCTCAGTTGAAATAATTTCCTTGCTGTTCATCGTTAACTTTCTTCATCAACAGGCTTTACTGAGCAAACCAAGAGATACCGTAAGACATAAAATCAGAACACTGATGAACTAATGAACTCCAATGGCGCTGTATGCTATGTAACTAAATGCATGCACACAAAATCAAACATTGCTGCTTGAAATGCACACAAATTTTGTCATTTTTGCATGCATGCTTGGCTATCATTGCAGCTTGTAGTTTGAGCCAATCTTTTAGTGTTCATTGTAACATTGGCAGTGACCTATAAAATTGTCTTTCCATCTGTACAAGAGTAATTTCAAAATTGTAGTCTATATTTGCAGAGAAATATTTATATTTGCATGGTAATGAGAGAAAAATGGCATTATTTGTGAACTCTCTATTGTCGACCTTTTATTACATTAATTGGACCTTGTCCAGTATCTTGTCACGCAAGTACCCCATGGACTGTACCATTGTTTTTTAGGGTTGGCCAATGGATGTGAGGGGCAGAATATAGGTAGTTGACCTTAAGCAAACATGCTGTCTAACGACAAATAACTCATTGCCATGTGATAGGGGTAATACAGGGAAATTGTGGCCCATGTCTCTCTCTAGTTTTATTTGTCGGCTAGGGAAAAAGGTATTGATAGTCTCTTTTTATTCACCCAGTGTTATTGGCATGAAAATTACCCACCCCTTTGTCCCCTCCTCTGACATAGAATTCCATTAGTATGCTTATTTTGCCCCTAACACCTGTTGGCCACCCATAAAAAGTAATGGTATAGTCCATTGGGTACTTCCTTGGCACGATACTTGACAAGGTCCCCTCAATCTTTTCAAAAGTCAACTGTGAGCATTTATAGTTTTCTTGTCTTTTCTTGTGACAAAGGAATTCATCTCATGTTGCATCTTTGTGAGGAGGTTCAAGTGTACGGATACATTCCACGAAAACACGAACGGTACTGTTACTACTACGAGAAATGCTGCCTGCTATGTGGATGGCTGCTCTTCGACACCCATCCAAGAGATCCTGAGAAAACAGTTTCAAAGAGACTGCACACTGGCAAAGAAGATGACATTCTCAATAAACGGATAATTACGATGAAAGGATACTCAAAGTATAATTGCAAGAAAGACAGAAAACACAGTGGTGTGAGATAGGAATCTTTGCTTGAGCTTATGGAACACAGCTATATGGTTTGGGAACAAGAGTGTCATTATGTTTGTAAAGCCTCATATAACTGTATTGATGTAAGGCCATTTAGAGAAAATTCTTTGTTTGCCGTCGTTGGATTTTTGAAAAACCTAGCAGCCAGCCAGGTAAAAAACAGCAAACACAGAAAAAAAAGTTTATTAACATAAGCTCATTTTTTATTGTGTTTCTTTCAGAAAAAATAGTGTTTCTATTTGTATTTGTTTGTTTTCCTCATTTTCTCTGAAAACCTACCAGCACACGGACGGCAAACAAAGAATTTTATTTAAGGTGCCTAACAAAGGGAACCCAAGCAGGCAGCAGCACTCTGCTGTGTATTTAGTACAGATATACCATAGGCAGTTCTAACTACACCATGGAGGTAGTGCACAGCTACTTCTATGAATTATACCAAGCACATACTCTTCAAGTTCATGGTGAAATATCTGTTTTGCTTGGTTGAATACAAATGTGAAAAAAGTACAGTTTCTTCAAATGAAAGGTAAAATGTTCCAATGCACTATAGAAATCATTGGTTTTAACCGGCAAAGCTAAAAAAAATTAGAAAAATTAGATTTCTTTTACGGAAACAGAACACATATTAAAATGGTAATTGATTGCATCAGTCACATTTTAGTCCCAACAGACGAAGTCCAGGGCGACTTCAAGATTGGACTCTGTCTGTCCATCCGTCCATTCTTCCATCTACGCAGATATCTCAGACATGCCTGACCCAATTTCTTTCAAACTTGGCACAAGGATAACACACTATAGCATACATACATCAATTTTTTTTGCGATACAATCCAATACACCATGTGGCCATTACTTGTGAGATTTTGAAGTCCCAGAGCCATTACTGAGACATGCCTCAACAGATTTCTTTTAAACCTACCACAAGGGCAACACTCTGTGAGTTACTCAAGCATGATATGATCCAATATGGCCCCAAGGTGGCTAATTTCTCATTATATTTTCAATGTCCAGAACCATTACAAAGACATACCTGGACAGATTTCTTTAAACTTGGCACACAGACCACACACTGTATGACCTACCAGTGCATGTCAAATGTCTTCATGATACAATTAAGTGTTCTTGAGATTTTTTCAAGTCCAGAACCATTACTGAAATATGCCTCAACAGTTTATTTTAAACTTCATACAAGGACTACCGGTACACACTATTACTTATATGTGCATGTCAAATTTTGCAATATGATCCAATGTGACTGCAAGGTAGCCACTTAGTTGTACTTCTTTCATGTTCACTCTGATTTCACTACATATAAAATGACATAGTGGATTTTTCATCACGACAAAACCCAGTTGTTGTTGATCATATGTTCAAAAATATCATATAAATGTATGCAGACTCGTGAAATACATGCTTGTATTTGTAAAATGTTGGTTTATCAAATAAAAATGAGCAACAGTTTGTCAGTATTTCTACTTTTTACCGGGCATATGCAGATAATAAAAGTGGAATTTCGTTGATTATTGTTGTTGTCGTTTTTGTCATTTTATTTATTGAATAAAAGTGAACGACTATAAGAATATAAGGGCTTGAAATTTGAATTACAATTTCTCTGAATCTGATCCTTAAATTTACTTAACTTTCAACATGACTGCAAAGAGACAAAATGTATCATTCAAGCAGATATAACGTGTAGTGAACTGTTAAATTTAAAATTTTTCTCATTTTCATTACTTGCCCCTTGAATGTGATAGCGCCCTCTACAGGCATATGTGTATTTTCATTGCTCTGATCCCATTTGTTTAAATGACCACAAGGCACTTTCAGCATATGTCACCACTTCTATTCTAAGACGAAAGGGAAAAGTCCATTGCCTATTTGGCTCATCTGGACTTGGAAACTGCAGTTACTGTTACTGTCGCACTTTGACCAATTTTTATTACCATGCTATTGACAATGACTTGTTTCAAAAATTTTTGCCTTTCCTGACCTTACAATGTATCTGTTGTTCTCCGTTCTGTAGTTCCAAAATCACAGTAATCACAACTTTCCGTGATGGGATATTGGCCATGAAAATTTGTTCTGCTGTCAATACGATAGAAACTGGTCGGCACTTTCACTTTCCACGCGACAACTTCAATCAATGGTCACAATCAAATCAAAAAAGGAAAAAAGTTTCCAACCGCCTGATTGTAGTGTATAAGACTTGGAATTACTGTGATAAGCATTACATTTAGTAATGTCAAGGCCATAAATGTCAGAGAGTTCAAACGAGCCACTGCAACATTTTATAGTTGTGATATAACCGATGTTATGATGGTATTGACTGTTATGTGGTAGCGTGTCGGGGCCGGCAAGGCTGGTATTCCAATGATGAAGGGATGTAAAGACGACTGGAAACAGCAAGTACTAAATAATCTAAGATGCTACTTTATTACACTAAGCTCTAAGCTACGTACATAGAGTGATGGTAAGCTGGAGACTGCTTGAGTACACGTGGGCTAAGAGAGATATACATGCCCTCATGAATAGTAATGACAGCTCATGAATAATAATCACATGACACTACGTCACAATAGTTCATACCTGTAAAAAGCTTAAAATATTTGTTCATGATGTAACTACTGAAAACAGGAAGCTGATTATAGTCTTTGTAGAAATATTAAGAGCATCGAAGGACAGTTATGTCTTCGCTTGATGCAAGAGTAACGGTATTAGATGTCTCTGCACAGTGGAAATGTAATGCTTCGTTGTTGGGTATGGTTCAATATAAGAATTCTGTACTCTTTCAATGCAGTGGTCGTCTCTTGAGGAAAACCAGAAGGGTTGTCTCCTTTCGCTCAGAGAGTGGAGGCCAACTCGTGATCATTATGATCATAATGTGGCGAAGTAGAACTGACTCACAGCCCAGGGGGTGACGAATGTCTGTCGTAGACTGTACAGTAATTTTTGTAATACTTACTATAGTTTGCCATCAAACTGACCACATCACAGGGTTTGGGTACTTTTCTGAAGCCAGGGCAAGTTCACACATAACAACCAAAGCCGAATACAACTATCAGAAACGAACTGGTCAACGGATGATGAACAGTAGGTACCCCCTGACGTATAAATCTGTCTAGGAAGACAATAAACCTCATCGTTTTCACAAATTTCGGCAGTTGAACGCTTTCATTTGACCGTCTCATGGCTTGTAGATTGTCCCGCATTGACATGTTCTATATTTGATGTCTGTTTTGTTTTTGTTTTTTGTTTTGTTGTTTTTTATTATTCTTTTATGCTTTCGTTGGTGCAGTTTCTCCCCTCTCTCTTCTATGTGTAGCAGCAAGTGTAGAAGGAGCTGAGTGGCCAATGAAGCAAACACGACAGTTTTCGTTGGAGAATGGTTGAAAGAAAAACACTTCGGCGCGTATAATCCATACCAAAATTAGCACCTAACTTTTTGAGCCTACCTCAATGCAACTCTCACCAAGCTCCTTGCAACTCTCTAACCTCAATGCAACTCTCACCAAGCTCCTTGCAACTCTCTAACCTCCATGCAACTGCCTCCATGTAACTGTCACACATCTCGCGAGAACCTCAATGCAACTCGTAAAATGCATTCGCTTTGAGCCAACCTGAGGTTCATGAGAGTTGCATTCCAAGTTGAGGTTGGCTCAAAATGTTAGGTGCTAATTCCTGCCCCGATTACGTGCCATATTAACACTTTAATTAGCATGCGGGTTGGAAATTAGTCTATGGATGTACTATGAGAAACCTTTGCAAGCGGTATGTACATGATTTGCATAGTTTTGCATGATAGATCTGCAATAGATAAACACAAACAAACAAACAAAATGCATTTAATTGTAATTCTACTATTTATATCAATACGCACTGCAGCGAACGATCATATGAGTGAAAAACATCTGCAGGAGAGCCATTCCTAAATGTATATCTCCAGTATATTTATATTGACATACAGGTAAACTATTTTAATGAGAAACGTAATAGAACTGCTACATTGAAGAAATATTTTTCAAATTTTGTTTTTTCAAGCTTTTAAGTTCAAATTATGGCGAAGTTGATTACCCCATATCTGTTCACGAATCCTATCCAGTATATAGTTCAATGGATAAACTTTAATGAGTCACATGAAATAAGTATTTGTCACGTGATATACATTCTCGGTTAGCTGGAGGAGGAAACCTTTGATATCGTGTGAGAGAGTCACTTTGATATCATGTGAGTGAGTCAGGCCTGCTTATCATTATCAATTTGTTCATGTCCTGTACATATAGTATACGTCTACCTTTGTTGATGAGCAGGCGAAGTCTTAGACTGGAAGATCCGTCACTCGAGGGCGCACTCTACGCTCTCCAAGAGGAGGGGAGTGTAAGGAGCGTCCTCGAGCGACGGATCTTAAAGTGTAGCGAAATCTTTACGGCAAATACATCTCAGAGAATTTCAAGATAGCATTGATGCTGCTCTATCCCTTCCACGTTCTGGTGTTTCTGCTCGAGTTAACTGAAGTCCAACTTTTGAATGATCTTGAATGAAACACCCTTTTGCGTTGAGACTTGCCAACGCAATTCGAATTCGGTAGAATCAATTACTGTCAGACTTTTACTGTAGTACACCACTACAGCGGAATGTATCGCGGCCTGGGACGACACGCTTGTTTTCTATTGATGTGCATTAATTGATGTGCATTTTTACATTAATTGTTCTCTGTCGATTTGGCACGTGTTTTTCACAACCTGCGAAAAGTAGTAATAAAACTACCTTCAGTAAATATAAGTTTGCAGAACTGACAAACAGGAGTCGATATGTCGTTTGAATACAATGCGTATTACCTTTAGAGTAAATAGAAATGACGGTAAGTCAATATTGATCATGCAATAAAAATCAAAACGAGAACACCGAGAAATTCATTGCAGGAGAGAGACTGTAGTGTGTGCTGAAGGGACTGTGAGCTGACGCGTCGCAACTCGGTCGGAGTTCATTTTAATTTGTAAATATAAAGCCACTGACATCAATTCTATCGGTGTGTTGTCTTCAACTACAGAGACATCGCGATTCCGTGGTGTCTCCGATGTCTCGTTAGGAGTATAGAGAATCTCCTATTTACTACATACAAACCGTCCGCTAATGTAGAGAGGATGGCGCAAAGCACCGGGTTACCCCATTATTTTCATACAGGGGTGTGCGCTGCGGCTGAATAAATATTCAAAAAATCTGACAAATTAGTATGGATTTGTTGACAAATAACGGGGAATATTGACCAATGTCCAACTGTACGGGAGGTTTTTCCTGAGGGGTATGTTGATGTTTCCTTTTTACTGAACGTAATTTCGGAGGTGTGTGTGTGGTGGGGGGGGGTGAAGAGTGATCGGGTGGGGAGGGTTGAAGAGTGATCCATGTTTATTGATTTTTCGTGAAAGAGTGACCCATTCGAGCGGCACATACCTACACGCATTGCTTGTGGGAGTACTCAGCCTCGGGAAGACAAACGTATCGACAAGTTGATATGTAGAGGGCGTACACGTATGGCAGTTCTCACAGCTCGCCTGGTAGCTTATCACTAGTGATCTTGTTTGCGCCATTGAAATATTTGCACAGGTTTCAAGCTGACACAGTCGCTACAATGGACCCAAGCCATATTCTTGGTAAGTTGGCAGGCGTTTAAGAACTTTATGCAGATTAGGCCTACAATAATTCAACGTTGTGCGCTTTCTATATTTCATAAGCTTTACAGACGTAGCTCGGATTGCATGAAATACCAAATGATATAATGTCACCTAGCTTGTTAACATTATAATTATGTATAGTAACTAAGATATTGTTCAGACATCGCCTTACTTCCGCCTGGCGCCCTGACTATAATCCTCAAGTGACAATTGACGTACGTGTACAGTCAAAAGTATCTGTTAACTCACGGCGATCGATCTAAATCTGAGTAGGGACTTACATTATTCAGTATCCTGCATTACTTTAGGTCTGATGTTGTCGGTTGCTGTCCGACTTGTATCATGATTAAAATACTGCGGTTTCTGTGGAGTTTGTTCTGGCGGACGGTTACAACTGCCATGTAAAGGAAAATGGGCGACCTGACAAGGCGACAAGAGGAAATGGCGAACGCGTTAACTTGTCTTTACTCTCGCCAAGACCTATTAAGTAATGATGGTCAGCGGGGGTGGGGGTGGGGTGGGTTATGTCAGGGACTGTGATTCGAGGTAATCTACTCAGCGACGGACATACACAGATATTGTCCACTCCTCTCAAAGTTGTTCATATTAAACAAATAATCAGTTACATGGTCAATATGACATTCAGTGAGTAGAGTAGGGCCATTTCACTTAAACCTCCTAAAAGTGAATGACAATCATGCAAGGGATCAAAGGCATTAAATAATATAGAACATGTTAACCTAAACAGGACCATGTACCTTCGAGGCAGCAGACCATTTGTTCTTCTGACGTAGGACAAAGGTCACCCAGATTTCCTCGAGCACATAATAGTCCTTTATTTGTAATATATAATTATAACCGAGTGAGAAAGTGTAGAGTTATACAATAATGTAATGCTTTTCATTAATTGAAGCTGGATTGCGGAGATTTCTGACCGAATTTCAGTATCTTGATCTTAGTCGAGGGACCGTGCCGCCAGTCATTGCGGACGTGCAGAAATGGCTGTCACCTGGACCACCAATGCAGGTAGGGAAATCACCGACTACTGTGACGTCAGCCTATAAATCTTCCCCTATCAAAAATAATATATATAGAGACCACTTGTGTCTGGCGCGCAAGGTCTTTTGATTTACGTAGGGAAATCAATGAACTCGGTGAAATGTATCCAAAATAAGAAACTCAATGTTCTATTTTGTACTTACTAGTTTTTCCAGTAGTTTACTCGCCTTTCGTCATGTTTGATAAAAGTGTTACATTTTGAACAAAAATCACTTCAACTTTGCTTTTCATTATTTTAATAAACGTTTTTTAATGCCGGCCTTTCAACACCTGGCATTTAAGGGGCCATTGATAATTGAAAGATGCAGGGCTAACGCAACTAATTGCGTTTGGTTTCAACCCTCTCCTCCCCTAACCAAAGTTTGGAAGTGCGAAATCCAACCAAGCCTCATTCTGTATCAGCATATCTACAATCACAGGGAACCGCAGACATTATTCGTCTAGAAGTTATGAATATGATCAATAAATATCACATATTAAACCATTTTTCATTATACAAGGCTTGGCCTTACCTGTGTTTGGGTGTGTGCAAATTACTTACCCTCGCTATCTATGTATAGTATTTTATAGGCGGTGTAACTCGTCTTTCACCTTAAAACTGCTAACGAGTTATTTGACTGGTCGATAAGCACCCCCCCCCCCCCCCGTCGCCGCATTGGTGATCAGCACAACAAATTAATGAAGGGGGTTAGGAGAGCAATTAACAGATATGGATTTTTTTCTTTGAAATACTATACTGAGATAGCGAGAGTAAAGTAATAGACAAACTCTCGACACAGGTTAGGCTTGTATAATGAAAATAAGTTTAATATGTGTCATTTTTTCCGAACATATTCACAACTTCTAGACGAATAATGCCTGCATCACCCTATGCTACAATCGGTAATTACTTTGCTAAGAATTGCGACAATTGTAACAATGCGGTAACACACCGAATCTAAGTTTGTAATCTGACGAATACGATCATGCCTTCAACTCGTTCATTTTCTGACAGAGTTTCTGCCAACTCGAAAATGGAGCAAACAAAAGAATGAACTGCATAAAAAGTGTATTCAAATTATCGTTACGTTATTTTACACGTGCGCTTAACCACATGTATGTCAAAATAATGCTGGTGTACCGCCGGTGCAGTGTGGGTCCGGCCTGGTACAATATAGCATGATAATGTGCGATACATAAAAACGAGTAGCTATATCTTGCAATGTACTAAACTTTACCATACTAAACTTTAGATTCTCTTCTTTTTTTGAAAATATATAGTATGATGGGGGGGGGGGGTCTTCATGTCATCTTTGATAAGAAATATGGCTTTAGATCAGTATTTTGTTAAGTTCAACGCCACTTTACACATCAATCTTCAGTAATGTCATTTTCTATGACAAACGACCAAAATTAGAAATTATGCTATTTCCTCACTCTTATATATTGTTGTTTCTATCTACAGAGAAGATTGAACTTGGTATCATCATCTTTGTACATTCTTCATAACCTAGTAATGTCGAAATCGAACCACAAGTACTTCGATAACCGAGAGGTCAAAAAACTTCTGTGTTTCTACAAAGGATCGGACGACAATAGGCGAAGCTTTCCAGCGTGTCTGACGCTGAGTTACGTGATCGACAAAGAAAAGGAATTAGATCTAATAAAAGACGAAAAAGGTACAGAAATAGTTAAAATTGCAAACTTGAATGAGATTGAAATTATATTTTCACAAATCCAAAATACTTTCATTCCATTTATCTTTGTTTGTGTCTTATCTCCAGATCCGTACAAGTATGGGGCAAGATATGAAAACCCTGACAAATTTACATGAGTGAAATTTAGATAAATCTGTATAGTAAAGTTACATTTTAAGCTCACGTGTTCACACTACAGAGCTGATGTCCCAGCGATGATTACAAACAACTGCAATGCTTACTAAAGCACGTGAGCATTTTCACTTCATATCTGGTTATTTGTAGGTTTATCATTAACCAGAAACTGAGTACTTTTGTAGTTATACTGGCTATAAGAATAAACACTCCAGCTGTAAGAGATATTCATCAATTCACAGGATGCCAACGGAATTTCTTGTGTATTTTACTATACACATTTTAATGTTTACAGGTGCAATTTCACACATCGCTGAATTGCTACAGACAGGCTTACAAGGAAAACAACATGCCGTGAAATATTCGATTGAAGAACTGATAGAAGGGTTGGAAAACTTGTCAGAGCATCCTAAAAACAAAGAAGATGTAAGTTGAAGTCTAATGACTTTTGTAACACAAAATTCATAGAATGATCAATGTTTTGTAAAATATTAAGGATACATTATTAAATATACTCGAATTTCTTAACAGGCGAATAAAGTAACTGGTTATGTTTAAAGAAAGGTGAATTTTGCTAGCGATAGTCTGTAGGAAGAATATACAAACAAACAAGCATGCAAACAAATAAATAAAAATAACAAACATTCAAACAATATAATAGACTTGAATAAAGGTACCAAAGGAAATTACCTGTTAATTTTAGTCCACCAGGAAAAGGATATGTGTACATGTAGAGTAGAAATGCTAAAATACAAGTCACCTACCTGAATAATATGCAGAATACATGGATGTTTAAAAATTTAACGAACAAGACATGATACTATACAGGACTAGATATACAAAACATTATAAGCTCGCCTGAGAGGCAGCGCTGGCTTGTAAAAACCATGGAAATAATGTCCACGTAAAAAAATAATCATAATTTTAACGCGTTTAGTAAGGTCTTGGCCGGATCAATTTAGATTGGTTCTGAGGGGTATGATTAAAACTGACTCAAATTTTAAACCAGACCCAAATTATGAATAGTGTATGACGGTCTAGTCGACATCCTAACAGCTGGCCCAGGGTCAGGTCGTTAAGGGACGCTGTGACAGAGAATGTTAAAATGCAGTGTTAAAGTGGGACATTTTTTTCTATTTTGCACAGCTGTGGGCCAGCTTGCCTCTGGTTTGAAAGTGAATATACAAATATATGCATTGCTGTGTGCATTTGCTTGTATTTCTTCATCTTGGAAATGCAAAATAATAATATAAGCCATGTATGTTTGTCTTCTTTACATAAACATTTAAAGCTAAGGTTTGTTTACTGACACGAGTGTTTAACAAAACTACTCTGCACTCGATAAATTGCAGATAATGCTAAGAGTTGTACCAATCTTGTTTGACCTTTTGGAGAAGTGTGACAAATCAGAAAATATCTTTATCCAGCGTTTCCTAAGAAAGATCGAGCTCTTTGACGACGGCGACATGACAGCTGAAGAAGGCGAAGACAACAGTGATATGCAAAAATATCGAGATAAAAGTGAGTTGCATTCTACTGTTAAACAGACGATCAAAGTCATATCCAGTTTATATCTTGCTTTGATTTGAATTCCTAGTACGCTGGCAATATATCAGCAAATGATAACATCTGACTAAATACTTAAAGTAACCTCAAGGTACTTGAACTTGAATTGTTTGTATGTTAATTGATTGCGGGCGAATAACCCATCAATAATTAGCATTTTAATTTGAACATTTCCAAGGACATGGGTGGAGATGCAGACCAAACAGCGATTTCGAACTTTGAATATTTGTTTAGCATGTTTAAAAAGAAGCAAAACAATTGAAAAACAAGCACAAAAATCCCGAAAATAATAATGAATTAAATTTATTAAGCAATGTTTCCTTACGCCCCCGACACGACCTGTCAGTAGCCATCAAATAAATGTGATCATTGATAGTGGGATTTCTGTACAGATACCGAATGGTAAGTTTCTGAATACTCACTGTGTGCTTCTGTACTGCTTCGCGGGTGTAACGTTTGTGTAAGGACTTACGAAGATCAAAACAAATATGACACAGTTTTTACTTGTTTTTGGCATCAAAATTATTCATATAAAAAACCATCCCTTTTGAAGAAAAGTGTCCACGGGACGACAAACTATTCCCATTCGAAATTTGTTTAAAATTTTTTCATGGTGAAATTTTATACTCACTACTGTCTCTCCAAGAGCAATTATGTAGTTATTACTTTGCGATGCATTAGTAAAAATACTTACATCAGATTTAAGTTTCATGTATTTGTAACCGACAGAGTAGTACATAAAACCTGTTCACTGAGCTGTGTCGTCTGCCCGAGCTATAGTCTCGATTTTATTGCACATGACATCGCATTTGTCAAAAAAATATGCGCGCCTTTTTAAGCGATGACAGCGGCTAGTAACCAATGAGTATTCGTCAAACGAAAATGTATTTCACCCATCAGTACGGTGTGAGAACATATCGATTTCACGTGGGTGTTCTATCTCTCCTAGCATACCGGACACGCGAGAATTGACACTCAGGGATTTAAGCTGATTTTAGTCGAGAAATTATTTCTCCGCCATAAGTTAACCTTGAGAAATTATGACTGAGTCCTGAGTTGCAAGCTGAGAATTACATTTGCGCAAAATCTGTCCTGTTTTCAAACCAATATTAGAACTCGAGGTTCTACAGACTTCAAGGCTGTTGACAACTAGAGTGACAAGTTCCTGACCTCGAACCAAAGACTTTCATCACAACTTTGGTGTTGTACACAAGAATGATACTGTCGATTCAAAAGAACAATATAAAAACAAATGAAAACAGGCCGTGGTTTATGTATCTTTTACGGTGACCACTATGGAGAGTATGGGAGGGGTGGCCTCCTCTCGAATAGCAATATTTAATAATATTAATAATGTGTGATACCTTTTGGTTCAATTTGAGAAAGAACGTACTGCAAAATATTGAAAGACAACAAAAACAAGAGTAATTACCGCTACTTTAAATTAGACTGTTGTTATTGTGAATGGATCATTATATTTGTTTTACTCTTGTTTTAAACACAGACATTACGACATCTGTGCTCATATTTCTATAAAGTGTTCAATTTTAAAATGTTCTCTTCTTTTACATTGATTTGCTTGACAGCGTGTGAGAAAAAATGAGCAGTTACTACTCTGTTCAATATTAAAAAAAACATCACGGCAAACTTGAACAACATGGTACCAAACGGAAAAGAATATGACGCTTCCAATCTAGGTCAGTTTATCTCAAGGAGGCTCGCGTGTTTCCATATGCAAATTCGGGTAATAATTCAAAAGTAGTTTGGCCTATGTCAGTTCTTAACATGAGGCGTGTGGTGACCCGAAGATGACCTGAATAAAAGCAAGAGTTGACTTAGACCAACTCCGGGTCATTTTATCTTAAAACGTGCTGTCATATGCAAATCTGGCGGATACACCCCTTGGCTATATAGTCATAATGACGGTGATCCCATAAATACAACTTCAGGTGTTCACATTCCATGTGTTGACTTTTAGATAAAAATAAAGCTGTTGGCTCGACGCAATCAAACATGAAATTTAACTAAATTTTAATCCTTGCAAAGAGATGATTATCATACGTGTTAGTGTACAGATCATTCATAATTAAATTGCGTACTATGTTTGAGTGGATGTTTGTTATCACGTCCGACTTATAATCATCAGAGGGTGAGAGACGGCCAACGCCCTGAGTTTTGCCGACTGAAATATTGATTCATCTGTATGTGTGACAGTAAGTCTGTGATAATTAGCATGACCAGGGCATAGTTAAAAGTTTCGCCGGTTGATGTGATAGAAATTTACATCGATATCGCCAGTATATATTATCAAAAAGCCACATGAAAGGAGTTCTAGGGTAATAAGTTGTCATTGCCGTTTTTATAGAATAATTCGTCTCAATGAAAATATAGCTTATTCTTTCTCAGCTTTAACTCTAACAGAATTATCGAAAACGGATCAATGTTACCATGAGACGACTATTCGGCACATTCCAACATCAACAGGTGACCGTAGACCACTTACCGTCCTGTCATAAACGTACTTAAATTGTAAATAGGTCAGGTGCAATAAATATACAAACTCATATAGGCGTTTACAAAAGAGGGCGCTCTTTCAGTGATAATACATATACTTTATTTCTCAGGTTAGAACGAAAGGAGAAATAAACGTTTTGTTGTTTTGGGAGGGCGCTGTTCAGAAATGTGATTGTGAAGTACAAAAGGTTATAGGGTCAGTCAAGGCATTTTCACCAGACTAGCATTTCCACTTTGCTCAAATAATTGTATTTCCATTTAATTCAATGAATTGTACTTCAAACTTGGTAGACTATACGCTTTTTTTTCAGAGAAACTTTCCCTCTAAGAGGGTTTTTTAATCTTTCCTTTTTTAGTCTCAAAAGAACTGAGTCTCGTGCTTAGCCGTAGCGGGAAATTTAGGTTTCAAATTTTACATTAATGTTCCATTTATACAATTTGTGTACTTCTCTTTCGACCAGTGTAAAACAGCAGGCGGAGATCAAAAGATTCTTATTTAGCTATAATATGAATTACAGGTTTTCAAAATGTATAGCCCATGTTATAGAGCTGTGTAGCGTAGCCACACATCGTGACGGTATATCAGTTGTATGGCTCAGTTATCGTTAGATAGTTAGATATTGGTAGCAGTTGGAGAAGAAACATAACTTATGTAATGGCACGGCTCTAGCATGCATTGACGTCACATAAAGCGTCATGGTCCACACTAAACAGTTTGCAGTGTTTGTTTAGCACGAACGTCCAAATAAGTGTTTACCGCTCAATGTCGTGTAATAATTGTCGACGTCCTGTTTTGTTTCTGTGTTATTCAATTAATTATAATATTTCACCTCCGTTAATCCAAGCCTCGAAGATGCTGTCCTGGCCGCCAAGTTCCGCCGGACCTCTGTCCCCTAACGAAGAAACCCTGGACGCTGCTTTTGGCTTTTGAATGGCATTAGATCAGGCTGGGTGTCCCGCACTAGCAAAGTCCCCAATTCATGTTAGACAGTGGAAAAGGGATTATATTAAGCCACATTAGCTGTATCTCTCTACAGTTTGCTTACCATCCTATCTTCGGAGAGACGTTTTTAATTCCCTTTATTAAGCAATATTGACTTAAAAAATGTAACTATTTCAACCCTTGGTAATGGGTTTGGTCGATTCTATATTCAAGCGCTTACACGTGTGAATGGGGCAGTCATATTTTGAGTTGCAACTCGTAAGCTATTTCGTTGAGAAAATCTTCGTTGTGTGCTTCTCTCCAAAGTTTGAAAAACGTTATGTTCAAATTTCAGTGAGAATTTTGACATAAGTTACATATAATTTCAAACCATCCTATCAAATACAATGTAAAAAGACAGCAACTAAGGGGCTTTTCAAATTTAATATCGTTTCAGAGTGCGAAGACGAGAAAGTGATGGAAACCTGTGCATTTGTGGAGACCCTAGTGTGTAGTCTCCCTGAAATGGAAGCCGAAGAAGCCAAGGACGTGCTCGATGCAATAAATGCGGTTATCCGCAAAAATTCTTTGGAAAATGCGATGGTCATTGCGGAACGCATTGCTGGCGTTGATGGTTGCTTGGGTTAGTATCGCTGACGTGATCCATTGCCATTCTAAATCGTACATCGAAAATGACGTCATGATTTTGAAATATAATAAGTTGAAATTAACAAAAAAAAGTAAACAAAAAGAGAAAATGTATACTTTCATTTTTTTCTTATACTTTCGTATTTTGTATTTGCATTTTGAAAACCACGAAATTAGCACCCATATGTAAAAACACTGGTCATAATATCTACTTATTGGACAAACGATAAACTGGCACCATCCTAAAATGCTCAAAGACCATGCGCATGTTTATAAAAATATGCGTGTAAATGTACCGTTGGTAATGGCTATATTCAATGGTTTGAAATAATATTGTTACCCCCAGACATCCTGAAGAACTTGGCTCTTACTTTCTACGTAAATGGTGACGACAATCTTTACCTTGACGACCAAAGGTGGGAAAGCCTTAACTCTGTGAATTCTGTGATATGGAACTGTTCGGGCGCCAGCATGCGATTTGCATCTGCCGCAGGGGATGCTGGGTTCGTGAAGTTTCTACTCGACATCTGCCAACAACATAAACGTAATTTGAAAGACAAGGTAAGATATCACCGTGTGATATTTGAAAACACCATAAATGATTTCAACTTTTCCAGAGTTAATTTAATTTTGATTTCTAACAACTTGTTGTTTTACCGAATACTTTCGTCATCACACTGTCAGTGAGACTATCAAGACGCCTGTGAGCTGTATCTCTTTCCATCTTATTGACATCAAAATATCTTGAATTTGTCGCAATCATTCATGGCACTTTAACTGCATTAAAACAACATAATTAAGGTGGAGTATTATAGGAAAGCGCACAAAGGCAAAACAGCAAGGTCGTTCCTGGTCATCGCACGTATACTCGAAAGTCTTCATGTATTTTCCCCCATTTTATGTGGAGCATTTTTTTATACAAACTACCTCTTCCCTTATGTATTAAAATGGCCAAAATTCAATGCAACACAATAAAGACCAAGTGCCAAACTCGCCGGGATGTTTATTCGGGCGCCCCCCCCCCCCAATCGATCTAACGGACTCATTGACGACGATTTCGTGTTCACTATATGATTGCAAAGCAGATTGACTGACAGGATATTTAAAAAAAAAACTGAGAAAAATAATGCGTGTCAGCACCCCATTTTGTAAAGAAGCATGACCAGAGTAGTTTTCATGATCAACAGATGCCCAGTTTCCCGCCTTTTAAAAGACTGGTCAAATTAAAATTAAAAACTATCTACTGTTGATTGACCAATCAGAGTGCTCAATTCAGGGTGTTTTATTTACTCATAAAGCCTTGGTCACCAAATTCCAGAAACTAATGACAGTGCCGTAGTAAAGTACTGTCCAATCAAAAGTGAACATGTCATATTCTGTAGACATCTGGTACGTTTTAGTATTCAAATTTGGTAAAACAGCGGAAAACCAGCTGCAACACAAAATCTGCTGTGCCCTAGGGCATTTATATAGTGTGGCCTAGGGCATTTATAGGATGTTCCATTACATTGGAAGGCTATTTCACAATAAAAGTTTTAATTCATATCCTAAACATGTTACATTGACAAAGGGGACGGTTGACGTAAACACATTGAAAACGAAAATATATCAGTTAGGGCGATAGTTTTTAAGTCGGATAAACCCTTGTACTCGGGCTCTTCTGGTATATAAAGTCCAACCCTACGATAAAATGTCTCGGCCTGCGGCCTCGACATTTTATGGTTAGGTTGGACTTTATATACCAGAAGAGCCCTCGTACTCGGGCTTTATCCTATACAAAAAAAACCCAAAAAAAACACATAAACAAGCAACAGAGAATACAACTGCCTAAGGGGAACATAAAGCACTATGTATTCCAATGGATGACAAAATTTGTCGTGTGAATTTCCAAATGCATAGACGTGTGCATGCACTTTATCCAACGCTTCGTTGTACATCTACATCAAGACCGTTTTACTAATTGTTTTACCAATTGTACACTGTACTCACAGAACATATTTAAGACAAATTCAACAAGTACTGTGTGGAAGGCAGCACAAAGTGAAGTCAGCGATAGTTATCGCAATTTCCAGTAAACTTCAAAACGTCCCGATCGTGTTTATTTGCATTAATTTCTTGTGTGTTTTTTTTTTGTTTTGTTTTTGTTTTGTTTTTGTTTTCAGCTTTTTTTTCAATTTGACCAGTCTCTAAATGGCGGGATAATGTATAATTATAGTGAATATCAATAATGACTTGCAATAGTACGTTCAGTGTGCCAGGATGCTAAGAGTTTGTGATAATTTAGTTCATACATTTTTTTTAAATCTTTCTCATATAATGACACTAAACAATATTTGAAACTGTCAGAAACATACGGGAACTATCTCTGTCTCTGTCTGTCTGTCTATCTGTTCACCAGTTATTTGAAAATTCTTCCGGTTTTTTGTGAGTCTGTCACCATCCCGGGTCACAAACAACGTGCAACGTTATGCAAAATCATGACAATGCTGTCGTCTTCCCCGTACTCTGACCTGCTTACTTTTTTAGTTCCGGTTCGTATGTTATTCATCGTGCCGTTGATAATATTTTGCGAGTGGAACGAAGGTTATTTATAACCCTATCAGAGGTTGTGTATTATATACTGCAGAGTGTGGGACGGTTTCTGAGAGTGTGGGATCGATTTTTCCCACACCATCGATCTCACACTCCCAGTGGCCAGGAAAGTGAGAATGCTTTATTCAGAGAGCCTTTTGCTCACGAATGATCTAATTGTTGTTTTTCGTCACTTTCTAATTTAAAGTTGGTGTCCCTTGCCGATCTGGTTTGCGAATACCAAGGAAAATCGCCGATCAGTTCGGAGCTTGAGTTGGACGAAAGCCAACAGTCTTCTGAATTGCAGGAACAATTTGTTCAAGATGAAACCGAAGACGATACAGTGACCGAAGCCAAAGTCGTGAGTTGAGATAAATAAATTTTGTATTCCCCTGCCGTGCTTTGTTGTGCTAATGACACAGATTTGAAATGCAGCGAAATTATTCCAAAAGACAGTCGTAATATATTGAAGCAACATCAGTTCGTTATCACTCCAAATTTGGAGGTATTGTTGGCAGTCGTACTTGCGATGACCCGTTGAACTTTGTCAGTGCGCGTACTCAGTAGCTAGTTGTCGATGGCCGATGAGGTCAAGACGAGGTCACGCACAGGCTGCTGACAGCTTCAGCTGAGCTGGCAAGATCAAGTACAGCATTTCATCAACGTCGATGACACTTAATGCTTAGCAAGTTTTTTTTTTTTTTTTTTTTTTTTTTGCACAGCATTAATATTTGGTCAACGCTATCTTAATTCATGTTTTCAACTTTTTGTGACGAAATAAATCGCGATACACACTCCGCGGGAACATTTACTCGTGCCCGCAAGACCTATTGTGTCAGCTTTTTGTCCGAGTGCCAGTCGTAAATCGACAGCGTTAACACGTCAGTGGCGTACTGTTGTCGGATTCTGAGGCTGTTTCGTTTATATCCGATTCAGGCTGATAATTAAGCTATTTTCTTTTCCTTATACATTCTGCATACGCAATACCCAATTTGACTTCTAATCTAATGAGTACCTTAGAATCTCTTGGGCAGTCAATGTAGGCTATTTCGATTCTTTAGAACATAAACATGCTTTACATTTCGGGCATTCAGAAAGACACAATAATATTTACGGGGGGCATTCATACATACTTGGGGTTGAAGAAAGCGCAATGCAATGTTGACATGGGTAACTAAGACAATATAGGAAAACTAAGTATTCATGGATTTATTACATGAACTATGTATTTTAAAAAAGACTTGTATTATCTAGTTTCTCATATGTTTAATAAAAAACTTATAGTCATTAATATATGCAGCTGATCATTGGTAGACTTTTTCCTCGATTCGGTATGTTGTTCAGCTTCATCTCGTGGGATAGCAAGATGCATATGCATAGTAGAAAGTGAAATAAACAATCAGAAAGTCAAAACTCGGAGTTAAACATGAAAATCATAGAACCTAAATTCAATTGCCAAGCATGTTTCAAAATGATTTTCATAAAATGGTTTAGTAAATTTGATATTACTGCTAGTATTTCAATTATTTGGTAATATTAAACTTCACAATTTGAAATTGTTTCAACATGATCGATAACAGATTCTTGCTGCCTATGAGCTGCTATCAAGAAAACCTTGTCCTGGGCAAAAGTCGCTTTCACGTTTTCGACATTATGCAAATGACGAACTGAACATGCGCAGTAATACTCTAGCAGGCCCTCCAAATTTGGAGTGATAACGAACTGTTAAAATTAAAAGTAGGGAAATAAACAGTGGAGAATAATTAGCCCTGAATATGCATTTGAATACTAGAGAACACACAAGAATACCTTTAAAAGGGGAAGTTGTCACGGTATGATTACATAGATTTTGGTAATCTTTATCCTATATATGAATTTATCAAGTTTAAGATGAACGGGCTGTGCTGTGAAAGCATAGGTGACAAACAAATGTACGTCCATAGTTGTGTGTATTCTGGTTTGTGTGGAAACTACACGGTATAATATAGAACTAACGGCGACGCGCTGACCATTAACGGTTATTTGTGGCAAGGGCGAGAGGAAAGCCAAAAAGTAACGGGCGAGGCTTGCCGAGCCCGTTAATTTGGCTTTCCTAGAGCCCGCGCCCATAAATAAACGTTAATGATCAGAGTGGAGTCTGTCATTTCCATTATATTATCAGCAAACCCAAGAAAACCGTCAAAATTTCCGAAAATTTCAGGAGCGAACGACAACTGGGCCCCAGAAACTGAGCAATACGCGACGCACTGTCACGCGCGCTGTAAAAAAATTGGCAAATCCGGAGATGTTTTCAGAAAAAAGTATCTCAACTTGACCTACAAGTGCTCCATTTTATTTTGTGATTGATTATTATTTACGTTTCAGCTGTAAAGTTACGATACTTTGAGTTGTTAATCTTATTATTCATATTCACGGGCATGTAAACAAACCATTACTGTGTATTTTGGTCAGTCACGTGGTTCAGCTCGACCAATCAAAATGTGACGGGCAGGGCATAGTAATATAATTAAGCAATAAAGCACACCAAGCGACGGTATATCACGAGATTTTTATTAGTTCCCGACGTTATATGCACAAGCGATAGCGAGTGCATATATGAAGTGAACTGGTCAAAAATTGAGTGGCATACCGTCTCTGGGTGTGATTTATTGCTATTATATCATAACAGCATATTGAAATTCTGGCGTCGAACGTCATAAACGGATTTTTGCTCAAGTTGACAGCTCGCGCGTATGCCAGCCATGGTATATGACCAATATACCACGGTTCTTTTCGTGTCTCGACCAATCAGATAGCAGTATTTTCACCATCAATATACTGGTATGACATAATAATAAATAATAATAAAATGCGATGATTGTTCTTTGACAAGACACTTCAATACGTTCACAGGAAACTTTGGAGGATCAGAACAATCTGCGTTTTCTAGCGGTCGGTGAACGGGCGGGCGTGAAGGATGGCGGACGAGTGGCGTACAGGATCGACTCGGAGTACGTAACAGCCGTCAACAGGGCGGTCTTTGTTACCGACAAACCTCTCATGACTGGAAAGCCTTTCGAAATCAAAATTGACAAGGCAGTCTCTGATAGTGTAGATGATTCGCTTGAATTCGGTGAGTATAGTACGGAGTATAGTATCGGAATAGTGCTCCCTCGAATGGTTCGGCTGCTTTTATGAGGACGGGAATCAATAAGCGAAATTTCCAATGGTATTCCGTGCCACAGCGTTACCTTCATGATTCCATTCTGAATGACATATCCCCGCATGTTATGGTGCAACTGTATTAGTCCGTGGGCTGGAGGTGTCCACCGTGTACCCACAAACCAACAACATGGGCAGTTTTTGTTCTTTAGGGTCTGCTGTACTACAAAAAAGATATTAACGTAACATTCGATATTTTTGGATGCACTGGTTTTTGATTTGTATGTACCAAGAAAAATGGCGAAAATGGGTAGAAGATAAGGGGTACTCTATCCTCTTCTAAATTAAGTAAACAAACATGAAATAACACAAACCCTACATTTTTGGAAACCTCAGATACTGCTCTTTATTAGAAATACTAATTTTTTAGCAAACTAAATTTATGAACATAGAATAGGACCACTTTAAAATGAATTTTTTGACAATTTGAAATTTGTTACCCCAAATACCATGTAACAATTGTGATTTACTTTTTTATTAAGCAAAATTTGACAGCGTTTTGTGACTAAATTATTTATTCGTACACATTAAACAAGAAAAAAAGTGTTAACATTAAATATTTAAGAATGCAGTACTTCTGTGGAGTCAATTTTGAATTGTGTGTATAGGTATGGGGTGAGCAAAACTAGGGGTAAGGGGTACAACATTCTTTCCTGGATGAAGTAAACTGGCCTAAAATGCCATATACCTTATAGTTTTAGAAGCTTAGATGCATGACTTATACATCAATTTTGAGTGAAATCTCCCAAGGCAATGCTGTGCTACAGCATGAAAAAATTGAAATGAAATAAAAATAGCCATATTTTGATATGCCACATACAAAATAAATCAACATGCTTATTATATATTTGTAGCCTAGGATTACGTCCTTGTATCAACTTTGCAGAAAAGGGGTTGTAGAATAGCTTTGTGATGGCACCATATATGAAACCAGATGTGAACTTAATGTGCTCAAGTGTTTTACAACAGTTCATTAATAGTAGTACGCTTCACAAAATAATCAGATATCTGTTACATCATTATATGTAGCACGTTTCATCAAATTTCGCACAGTACTCTCAGCGTTAATCACTATTTACAAAACTTTAGTTAGTATGCAAATGAGCTGTTTATTCGCTTGATACTGCCCAATGCTTTAAGGAACAATTATATATCTATCAGATCAACCTTTGAGGCACGTTTCAACAAATTTAATGGTGTAATTTCGAAGTGATATCACTGTCTGCAAAGTTCATTTAATATGCAAATGTACCCTAAATTAACTTGACACCGCTCAATGTTTCAGAGAATAATTATATATTAATCGCATCAATATCTGTAGCAGGTTTCACCAAGTTTGGTGCCGCAATTTTAGAGTTATATAACTAATTACAAAGTTCATTAAATATGTAAATGAACACTTCATTAACTTCACACTACTAAATGCTTTACAACACAATCAGATATCTGTCGGATCAGTATCTACAGTAGATTTTATCAACTTTTTATGCATTTTTTCCGGAGTTATATGACTAATTACAAAATTTCATAAAATATGCAAATGAGCTTTTTATTAACTCGACACTGCCCATTGCTTCACAGTACAATTAGACATCTATCAGATTACATATGTAGCACAGAATAATCAAATTTAATGCTGTAATTTTGGAGTAATATCACCAAGTATTAAGTTCATTGAATATGCAAACGAACCCTTAATTACATAACACTGCTCAATGTTTCAGAGAATAATTATATATTATCAGATGTATATCTGTAGCACGTTTCACCAAATTTGGTGCCGTAATTTCAGAGTCATGTACTCAATAAGAAAGTTCATTAAATATGTAAATTAACCTTAATTAAGTTCACACTACTAAATGCTTTACAATTCAGTCAGATATCTGTCGGATCAGTTTTTATGGCAGATTTCATCAAATTATGTGCATTTATTTCGGACTTATATGACTAGTAACAAATTTCATAAAATATGCATTACTTGACACCGGCCAATGCTTCTCAGTACAATTAGATATTTATCAGATCAATATCCGTAGCAGGTTTCATGGCATTGGGTGCCGCAATTTCAGAGTAATATGCCTAATCACAAAGTTCATTAAGTATGTAAATGAATCTTAATTACCTTCACACTACTAAATGCTTTGCACCACAGATATCTGTCAGATCAGTATTTGCAGCAGATTTCATCAAATTTGATGGAGTTTTTCGGAGTTATATGACAATGACAAAAACTTATAAAATATGCAAATGAGCTATTTATTTGCTTGACACTGCCCAATGATTCTCCGTACAATTAGATATGTATCAGATCAATATTTGTTGCGTGTATCATGAATTTGGTGCAGGAACTCCAGAGTTATGTCAATAACTACAGAAGTTCATTAAATATGCAAAATAGCAGGTAATAGACATGACACTTACAGTATCATCATACTGTTATGAGATTGTCATTTGTGAAAAGTTTCATGAAATTTTGTGCAGTATTTCTTGATATATGTGAAACCTGTCATCACTGCCTCTATAGGGAAACCATTATATGAAAAAAAGTTTTATTGCATAACGTCATTAATATGCAAACCCGACCAACCGAAATCTAATCAGTTCTTGCAAGTGGCATATGGTACCTGTCTACCAAATCTGAATTGAATCTGTTCAGGCGTTTTTGAGTTATCGTGTAACACACACTCACACACACGGACAGACAGACAGACATCACTATTACATTAGCTCACGTGTGTGAACACGTGAGCTAGAAATGATATGTCATACTTCATTAATATGCAAGCCATGCCGACCAAAATCTAATCAGTTCTTGCAATTAGGATATGGTACTGTGTACCAAATTTGACTTGAATCTGTTCAGGCGTTTTTGAGTTATCGTGTAAACAGACAGACAGACAAACACACACACACACACACACTCAATACACAGGACAGACAAACAGACATCGCTATGAAATTACCTCACGTATGTGAACACGTGAGCTAAAAATGACGTCAATGGCTGCTGTAGTGTTATACCGAGATCATATCACGAAGAAATCCAATGGCGTATATATAACACAGGCGTATGTCCTAGTAATAAGGGAGCGTTCAATTATCATAGCCGGAGTTGGCCAGCAAATTCTTAAAACGCCTTCGTCAAAATTCTAGAACCCTACCACCCTCAGAAAAAATGTTGATGACCCCAAGAAGATATAACAATATTATAATATTAAAATTATGATGCCGGCCTCAACTAAATGCTATTGCAAGAGGAAATTTTGATATTTTGATATTTAATTAGTTTGAGCTGTTTTGGTGGTTTTTCTTACATGTATCAAATACTTCCTCTGGCATTTTGAAATACCCAGTAGTGTAAAATGCATCTTTTCAGTGTGTCATGTTAGTGTTTTAAACTAAATATTGGAGCCTGGACTCCAATTTGATATACAGTTACTTGCAACAAGTGAGTATAGGGTATTTTAATACTCTGTGGGAAATACACCTATATACTGTTGAGGACGCATCCACAAAAACTGAAAATCAATAGTCAAAAGTTACAGTTACAAGGCCTTTAAGTATACACATGTTGCAAGCGGAATTTGGTGCGGAATTACAGCATACATTTATAGACAGTAGAAGTAAATTCGATTCCTAACAATATAATGGCCGCTAACTGTCCATATACAGTTCGTTTCGACAAAAACATCTATGTTGCGAGTAGTATGGGCGCATTTATCAGTAAGCCTATGCCACGTAGCTTTATTGATCTCAAATATTCACTATGAGACGGTTGATATTGAAACACATAAAAAACATACTTTAGTGAATTTATCTGAAATACGTCTTACTTTAAAGGGACAAAGTAGGCCATTTTCAAGAATTCTGTTTGATACGAGATACTACTTACATTGTTTGACATGTTGAAAGATACTGAATGAATGGGTGACCAAGAATATATCGACCCGGGTTTTAGACACGATACATGAAACTATTGCGAAAATTAATTAATGGTCATTACTATTAATTTATCTTCGCCCTGGTTTCATTGACTTTGTCTAAATCCGGGGGTCGATATGTGCACGGTCACTCATTTATCCAGTATCTTTCAACATGTCAAACAATGTAAGTAGTATGTTGCATCAAATAAAATTCATGAAAAATGGCCGACTTTGTCCCTTTAAGGTACTTCAAATATGGAGCAAAAATAATTTGAGTCAATAGTGAATGTTTTGTGCAATATTGACCGTTTTACAGGGTGTAGGCGTGTCTCTAAGGTAAATCCTACACAGAATTTGATCAGAAGCTGTTGATATTGGAATCTTAAATAGATATAGTTTAATTTCTATTTTCCGGAACAGACCTTACTTAGATATAGATCCCCCACGGAGTGATTCTAATCTAGTAATAATCGCATGCTATAGTGTGTCATAGGGCATTTAATGTACAAGGTAAAGGCTAAGTAATGTCTCACACATAAAAACAGTGACTAAACTTTTTATATGAATGTTATAGAATTTGAAACTGCGTTTAAATATGGTGCAATAAATGTTTATATTAATGAAATCTGTCTTTTATTAAGATCCTTCATGGAGTAAAAATAAGTTGTGTAAAAATTATTGTGGGAATCTCCCAGAAAAGGCTGCGGAGTGACAGACTTAAGGCCATCGTCTGGGCTAATGTCGGTCAAAATGCTCAAAAAATCAAATTTTATTTTTTTCCTTCATTGTCACCCTCGACATGTTTACTTTCAAATAAGCTATATCATTCTTCAAAAAATATTAACTAAAATCGAGAAAAATCGCGTTTTTTTTCCCACTGATCCCTGGTCAAATTTTGTTTAGTCTAATTATATATTCAAAACGGTAATCGCTATTTTGGTTGCCTAAAAACTTGTTGAGTTATGGCATCATGTATGAAGTAGTGACCATTTGCTTGCTTATTGAAGCAGCTTTTTCAGAGGTAAAAATATGGCGTTGTGGAAATTGTGAGTTTTGAGACTAATTGCAGTCTAAAAAAGCCAGATCAATGAGTAATCGGGAAGAAATTTGCAACAAATGATTCTGTTTTATATTTTGTGTGGATATTACTGTAAGGCATATGAAGATTTTCATTCAGGTATAGCAATTAAACCAGAAAACAAACCATATTAGACGTTATGGTGTCCATATACATAACAAGTAAAGAATCTCACATGAATTTCATTATCATGCTGATTATAAAATCAATGTTTTTGTGATAATTAACAGTTCATTTTTCACTTAGAAAGCAATTACAACCAGGCTTTTGTAAATAGAATTCTAACTGACAATTTAAACTTGTCGAATACCTTATTTTGAGGTCGTAAACTTTGCATGAAGTATGAGTATCACCTTTATGTTGTAAACATTTCAATCCAATACTCCTAACAATTGTGTTTTGTACTGCATTCGTTTCTTGTGGCAGTAATAACTCTTGAAAGAATGGTTGGAATGCAATGAAAATCAGCCAACATATGTGAAATTAAATACTTTACAAAATAAACCTCAAAAAACAAGGTCATCCAATCATGTCATAGCTGAAACTTGACGGAAAGTTGTGAAATTTATTAATTTTTCAATCTTACTGAGATGACTATGATTTAATTTATATTGACATCTTATACAGTCATAGATTTAGGTTCATATTATAATACATATACATCTGAATGATACAGAAAAAATTCGGTTGTTGTATGACTTTTCGTTCAATAGATATCTTTGCCACAAATTTCCTCATATTTTTAACCCTGAAATTGTCGCCATGCAACCGAATATCCGGTTTTCCCCCTGCACTGCATTTTACCATCTACTGCAACAAAAAGATGACAAAATCTGAAAACAAGGTACTACACGGTTAGTGTTTTAAAATAGCCCAGACAATAGCCTTAACTGCTAGTACACCGGAATTTGTCCACTTAACCCTTTGAGCGCCAAAGTCAATTTTTGTCACCTTTATAAAATATATCCTAGTCATTTTTTTCAGATTTTCGCCAAAACTTTGATAAAAAACTATCGCCCATGTAATGTAATTTCCATTTGCTCCAATATTATCAAAACAATTTTGGAAAAGTTCACACAAATTGGTATAATGTTGAACTACAATTTTGTTGGGAGAAATTAGAGCACTCAAAGGGTTAAGTAACAAGCAACATCAACGAATAAGTCTGACTTTCAGAATATTGCATATACACCTGCGGTTTGTTAAATTACAAATTTAATTATTTTAGTTATTTTAATTATTTAAATATGAGAGTTGATATTAAGGTTCCAAGACAAGAAATTTGACCTTTTTAATCTAACAATTCTCTAACAGTTAATAAGCTCAGAACCCCCCTAATGTATACATTTTCTGAAAGCCTAGATATACGGGAACATTTTGGTAACCACAGTGTCACCATTGTTTACATAACTATCACGTGACAAGGTAATTTGCATAACCTTTCAAAAATCGGTTTTCCCTATGTTTTGTCTCAATACTTCAAAATATCTGACTCAAACTTGCTGGAATGCAAGCTGTCACAACGTTCTTCCAAAGTGTGTCTCAGATTTTTTATATCTTGCTTAGTTTTTTGGAGCACAATTTTAAAGAAATCAACTAGGGTTAAATTCACTGCTCTGGAAGTTTTTCTGGCATAAAAACTGTTTTAGAAGGTTTAAAAAAATTCTGAGACACACTTTTAAAGACCCTTAGAACAGCTTTCACTCACACAAATTTCAGCCACATATCTCAAAGCATTGAAACAAAACATAGGGAAAACCGATTTTTGAAAGGTTATGCAAATTACCTGTCACGTGATAGCTATGTCAACAATGGTGACACTATGGTACTCAAAATGTTTCCCTATATCTACGCTTTCTGAAAATATATAATTTACGGGGGTTCTGAGCTTATTAAACACTAGAGAATTGTTAGTTTAAAATGGTCAATTTCTTGTCTTGGAACCTTAAGAAAATAGTTTTGAAATAGATTTGCGATTAGTCATTTACTTCCTCTTATTTCATTATAGTATCTCAAACATATTATGTATTCTTTCATTTTACTCTGTGCTAGGTGTCACGATCTACAAAGAATTTCCAAAGGACGTTGTTTATCATGGTGAAGGTTATGGAAAGGGCTCCGGATTTTGGTTCTTAAGGCAAGTTCCCTTCGAATTCATATGTTAGTTTGCAATAAGATTGCAGTCTGAGAGTAATATAAAACAGCTTTGCCATTCATGAAACCAAGAATTAATCTTGTTTTCTCTGGCTGCCCCACTCGAGTACAATAAAATTTTTATCCCCTGTTGACCCCTGGATTGTATAGCAATTCAGAGTAAGACCAAAGTAAGTAAATTCTTTGTTTTGCGTCTACTCAAATTCCAAAAGGGACGCAGGTAAGCGATAAAAAAATACACAAAATAATTTGTCTCTCTTGGACAAATTTTCTCAAACAACATGAATAATCATGTTATGTTGTGATACACTGTATGATCTCTGTGTGCACTTTCATGACGAATGGATCAAAATAAACAGTCATTCGTCGACGTTTGCCTTATTCTCTTTTTGGTTTTAGATTTATTTCATGTGCGTTCAATGTGTCCACATGTCAATACCATTGCACAGCACCTTAACGGCCTAATCAAATTCAGAACCTTAATTAAATTTGGGAACTTTGAGGAATTGGTACACATATTATGGTATACCCATTCCTCAAAGTATACAGTATCGCCGTTTTTTGTGCTCAAGTTCTTGCTATTAAAAGTGAAGTTACAGGACCATTGGCGCACAATAGGGGGATTACTGATGACGCAACCATTTGCATACACTGGGCGCTAGTTTTTAAATTCTCATAGCAAGCTTTTACCGTGTGATAAATTTGAGTAATCATGATAGGCATTTGCGTGACATATGCAAAAGGAGTCAAATGGTCGTACAGGGAACACATTTTGAAACATGTGCGTTCTCAAAAAAAAACCCCAAAAAAACTCGGAACATTTATTTTAGACTCAGGTTTAGTTTCTATATATTCACAGACATCATATGCAAGATTCAATGACAATAAACGCCTGAAACACGGCAAAATTGTGGGATTCTGGGTCCAAACACGGCACGTCAGATCGGTAGCGTGGCTTTTTGACATTTGCATAGATTTACGACAATCCGGCTTTATAAGGGAAGTTCCTGTTTAATCATGTCATGGTCTCCAAGCTTATGCTGTAAAACGGTTTACATTGAAATTGGGTTATGTTTATGCTCTGAGGAATTTTAATAGTTTTACTGAATGGTGTCTTTGTTTTTAAAGAAACACCAAACTGATCAGGTGACTTAAAGCCTCTGCATTCAATTTTAGAGAGATTGGGCATCAGAAAGAACAAGACCCTGGTGGTATTATCGACAAAAATCTGCCCTGTAGCTTCCTCGGGACCATCCGTAAAACCAGCACCTTTCCTTTTCATCAAATCAATGAAATCATTTCGAAATCGCCAGTCTCTACGGCCTCTCAGAGACTCTAGACCCAAATTTAGATGAATACTTCACATTTATTTTCCTTGCACTTTCAAATAGCAAATCAAAGGCATTTCGTGTACAGGAGTGATCACTGGTTTGTTTTTCTCTCAAATTTAATGACAAATGCACCAAATGTTTGGCAAAACTGAAATGCAGATAAACTAAGATTGGCTTCAACAGCTTTCGATTTCTCCTTCTGACATACTCCCACCTGTACCATCACAGTCACCAGTGTTCTAAATTTCCGCGCCCCATAGACGTGTGTACATATGCCTGAGAAGAAGCCACTGAATCGCTGTCTGTTCAAGTCCTAATTGCTCGCAATCACCATGCCTTCAAGTACCTGTGCAAAGTTTTCCTGTTTTGTAACTTTGATCCCAAACTATTGTTTTGTCACTTTCTGTTATCTTTACAACCATTATTTCTCTGCTTTCAGCCATTTTTATCGCAAAAGGCAAAGCCACTACTGACGGAGGTAACATGAGGCAGCGAGTATCGACTGAAGCAAATGAGAGGATACCGTTTAAACGTTACCGCATGGTTCCTTAGTAAAATCGACTGCCGTAAAGGAGTGTTTAGCTGCACGACTTGTTTTTACGACAGTTAGCGCCACCAACGGAGAAATTTCGAAAGGAATGTTTTGTGTTTTTTCTCCAAAATCTCCAAAAACCTAAGCGCGCGCGGACGCAAAACAAAGAATTGACTTTCTTTGGCCTAATGCAGGAGGACAAGGTGACTGGCTAGAGTGACGGATTAGTAAATGGACTTATGGCTCGTTTGATAGATTGATGGCTGGAAGGCTTGTTGGCTGGCTTGATGGTTTAGCGGCTTGATTCCTTGCTAGCGTTGTGACTAGACAGATGGCCGGAATAATGGAATGAGGCAGGAAGCTAGGATAGAAGGGTCGTATGTATAGCTACCTCAGAAATATCCATGACGATTTACATTCTTTGCAGGGGTTCTACTTTTATAAGAGATTTTAAAATTATTGGAGTTGATTACGATCTTAATTTGGAAAGGATATCATCAGGAGATCGCATCGCAATCGTCCAACTTCCCAACGGAACTCTTCACTATTACTGCAACGGAAAAGATTATGGAATGGCCTTCAGGAACATTCCTGAGGTAGGTATTCAAATAATGTTAAACGAGGTGAAATTAAATCCAAAATGTGAATGAACTGTTCGGTTGTGTAGTATTTAAGCCCAGTTATAGTGGGCCCGCTTCTGCAGTATGGTAGTCAGTGTTTTTGCCCGTAAATGTATGGATGTATATCAGTCTGTCTGTCTTCTGTCTGTCTGTCTGTCTGTCTGTCTGTCTGTCTGTCTGTCTGTCTGTCTGTAAGTAAGTATGTATGTATGTATGTTAAAACATTATGTTATATAAATGTTTACGTTGAAATGTGACTAACGTATTTTCAAGTCTTGATATTCTAAAATGAACATTTCGTTTGGGTGCTTGTCAACATTATTTGCAAATCTGTGTAACTTTGTCCAGGAAGAACCTTCCAACTGGTGTTTGGCTTTCACGAGAGTTTTCTGAATAATGTAAAATGAATACGATAACATATGTCAAAGATTTCACACGAGGTTCCATATGGACAAAGGTACACAAAGATCAGCTAGTCTTCTAGTTGTGTGCAAAGTCGAACATAAAAGCTTGTACGTATGTTAATCAGCAAACATTCAATCATGAACAATCATTTCTAAAATTATGCTATAAACTGTTTTCTATCGAGAGTGGGATTCTGTAAACAAATTAAAACATTAGGGCAAAGGTTTTGATGTCAATTTTCAAAATTCATTTTCAATTTATTGCAGATGTATACCCTCTGGTTGCTGTTACTGGCAAATGTCTGCAGGTGTCCATCGTCGACAAGCCGTCCGATATAGATGTGCAGCATGTACTGTCTGAACCGGCATACTTAGCACCTCTCGGTAAATTATATATTCAGAAACTTCAACGTTCAATTTTACTGTAAACGAATGAACAGTGACCCTCGAGAGAAACGCGTCAAGGTACTTTGGCTTGCACAACAGAATGGTACAACGCGATGAGTGTACCACTGAGAACACCGTATAAACGTTGGTTTTCCTCCTATGTTCAAGACGATTCAATGTTTATCGCAGGGTTTTAAATTCCAAATGATGGATTGTCTGTTCATTTGCTAAAGATATTGATTGATCATATTGTATTCAGTCTGATCATAGAATTCTGCGACATTGAATAGTAGTAAGAGTATACAAATCACAAACATATAGAGATAACATTATGTCACAAATATATACAGTCAGATCTTTTGAGAATCGTTTTGAATAAGCTATGAAAGAGTGAAGGAGAAACGAAAACGGTACGTCTCTGTACTGATTGTCCTAGCGACATTGTTTATTCGGAAAACATATGCCTTTTTATGGCTGAGGGCCCTATACCACCATGTACGTCCCTGTATGTCTGTGGTTCTACACTTATGATATTATTCGATTCCAGAAACCTTTCAGTTTACGACAGGTATGGGGCGAACGGAAACATTCACCCGCTCCCGTACTCCACGGGGGCATGACTTTTTGGATAAATCAAAATTGCAGGGGCAACTCGACGAATGACATCAAGATTTGATCTCGATAGTAAGTAGTTTTCATATATCTTTTTGTCAGCCGTGTGTATCACTTTATACACCATTGTAATACAAGGTTGCTGGAACATCATGAAAATAAATATATAACACAACATTGCTGGTATGGTCGACAGCATATAAAATCGCCAAATTTCCCCCGACCTCTTTAAATTTAAATGAAAGTTTTTGATACAGTGATTTTTAGCTCCAATATATGCATATGTATACATGCAAATGGGAGGTATTCTTATAAGGTGAGAAATGCGTCTGTGTGTATGTATTTTTGTATGGCTGCATGTCCGTTAAGATCAAAAGCACGAAAACCGCAACACCAACAATCTTCATATTTGGTACTGAGAGGCATTCTAGGTTGGCAATGTGAATTGTTCAAATAAAAATGTTTGTGTGAAAAATATGCAAATGAGATACAAAAAAGTGAAAATCCGTGAAGATGTTGCAACTCAGGAACCATTGGGCAGAATGTGTTGATATTTGTGCGTAGGTAGGTAGCATTAATCCTTTGCACAAATGCCAATGTTACAGGGATATCTTTCATTTGTATTTTTAAGATTTTTGGCGGGATTTTTTACCTACGGGAACTAATGTGGTGATTTAGTAAGCATTTGATATGGTAAACTGTATTTGGTTTTGAAAAACGGTAAAAATTCATTAGAAAACATAGATGAGGTGATTTTAGCAGGTTGGTTTCCAACAAATATATTTCAATTTTTTTGAATGTTTAAGAATATCAAGGTTGTAAATAGTTGACACACTTCCTGCCATCTGGTCATTGTATATCTCATGCAAAGATGGTCAATACAAAGGGGTGGACCATTTGATATCCTTGGGGGGGGGGTCTTGGCAGAATTTGGAAAACATTCTTAACAAATGTCAATAAAACAATTAGCCAGAGAAGGTTTGACAAAAAGAAAAGGTGAGAGAGTGGGAAAAAATAATGTACAATGGATCGGATAAAAAAGATAATGTACCTCATTATCTTCCACATACCACCTATTATCAAATTGTCCACCCCTGATGTTTTTTGCGCGCAATTAACGTGCAGTGCATATTAGTTTAAGATGTCAAGTTAGGTAAGGATTTGAAAGGGATAGTCAAGTTTACCACAGTTAAATTTCTTAACTTTATCTTTTGTGTCATCATCCTTGTGTAATTGGTGAAGTTTGTAAGTTGTTCCAAATGTGCATGCACCAGTTGTACTGGAAGAAAACGATGTCTACTTTTCTCTCTAGGGTTTCTGAGTTAATGATTGTATGTTGAAATCTCTCCACGTATCTGGTGTATGGGCAGAATGTAAACATTGGTTGCATGTCATGTATTTCAGTCTTTGTCAAATACTGTTCATGAAAAATCAAAAACCAGTTTGCTGTGTGCTCGTGAAAGATAACATGTTATTCAATGCATAAACTGCCTAGCAGATTGATTGTCTTAAAAATTATCACAGATGTAGAAAAGGAAAAAGAAACTAATCAAACTGATGTAACATATTCACCCTGAATGCCTATTTTATCATTACATTCAGCTGTTTGTTATCACTCTCCATGGGCCAAGGCACACTTGGGGGCCAATGACATCACTCTGTGCCAGTCGGTGTATGCCAGTCTGTATGTATGTATGTCCACGTTATTATTTGCTTGTTTTGATAACCATATGGGAGCGAACAGTGACATTATCACTATTTTCTTTCTCATAAACAACACAACTCCGCCTAAGAAGGACATTTTGAATCATCCTCTGAGTTTAAAGCCCAGCTTCCTCCGTTGCCGGTTGTTCATCGAATTGAAGAGCCTGCATCCTATTTACTCCAATTGTCATCGTGAGAATAGCCAGTAATATGCTTTTGATCCTTTCCCATGACTTTTGTTTATTTCCCCCTTTTTCCACCTCTTTATTTTTCATAAAGCGACAGCAATGCTCGAGGACGGGTACAACGTCTCAGAGTGGAGGGAAAGCAAGTTACAGACAGAAAAACATTTCGCAGAAGGCCAAGGAAGCGAGGCCGAATTACTGTCACTCATCAAAGAGACGGCTGGTTTTGCGTCGATGCTAAGTATGTCTGCGCTAAGGATCGACCCCATTTCGAAAGATGTCGTTAACGCTATCAGAGAGTGCGTTCATGGACATGGGCTCTTGCTTGATACAGACGAAACTGGAAAGGTCATTCCGAAGGAACCGTATAAGCTGACCGGTCGATTGGCTGACATATATGAGTACGTCCTTAAACCTTGTTTTGATAATTTGAAGAATGTAGATGGGTATGTGTGGACTGGGAGTACTAGCGAGCGATTCGCCATCACAGACCGCAGTGTTGGAACACAACGCTACTTGAACGATGAGATGGATTTGATGATACCAGTTGCCATAGTAACTGAAGCTTCGGATGACAATGCGGGTACAAAGGCTGCTAACGGCAACAAATTTACAGAGAAAACTGCTAGTTGCAGGAGCGGTAACGTTTATGGAGACAGAAGTTATCTTGAGCGCCAAGGTTTGGAGTCATTAGTCAGCGAGCTTGAACGAGTCGGTCATGTCGAGCACCTCCCTGAGAGCAATCAACCGTTAGAGTGGGTCAAGACTACCCTGCCTGGTTACGTTCACATACGCGTACGACAGGACAAGACACAAGCTTTCACTGAAGAATTCTTGAACGAGCTGTGTATCGCCATTCCTTCTGATATGGATGCGGAGCAGACATACTACTATCTCTCGAGATCGAAATTAATGAAGGTGCAAGAACAGTACGTAAGCAAGCGTATGCCTGCAGTCCAAGCAGAAATCGACAAAAACTATGAGAAACATGGAGGCTTTAGAGGCAGAGTGGAGTTAATCCAACAAGGTCCCGTTCAAACCCTGAGTGTCTTTTATACGGCAACATCAAGAGAAGGTATGAAACAAGCGATCGCTACCGGCCAGCTTCGTTGTAGTATTATGACAATTTGAATAGACCCTTTTCATAAGTCTAGCGCCCTCCTGTGGCCACTGTGAATTTGAAGTCAAAGCGAGGCCACTGGGGAAAACCCTCCAGCCCCTGCCCAGTGGCCTCCAGCCCCTGCCCAGGGTTTTCCCCAGTGGCCTCGCTTTGACTTCAAATTCACAGTGGCCACAGGAAGGCGCTAGACTTATGAAAAGGGTCAATTATATAGCTTAAATGTCTACAGAAATGTTTTGTTGACCAAAGGTGGCAAGAATTGCCTACAAAATATACGAATGCACATTTAAATATCATTTCAACAATCCTGAGCAAGGTCATTTTAGAAAAATTCAAACTAATCAGACAAGATGATTCTGGGAAAAGTTTTGAAAGTTTTTGACCAAAAACAGTAAAAATTGCTCCAAAAGTACAATACTGCACATTCAATAATTATTTGAACAAACTTACACCTTTATTAGAAACCTTAACTAGAAACCTTTATTTCACATTTCAAAGAAATCAGACAGGCGTTAAATATGCTTAATTAAACTTACAAATACAATCATGCAAATAATCTACAATTTAACAAACTAACAATATCCTTTGGAACCTGCATATAAAATTACAAAGCAAATTAGATATTAGAGACTGAAAATAGGAAAGAACTACCCCGAAAACACAAATATGCAAATTTCATCACACTTCAAATAAAATTTGCGAATATTATCCCAAGAAACCTGCAAACCAAGTTTCAGTCAAACGTTTCCAGAGAGCAAGAGTATTTGCCCCCCTCCCTAAAATGGAAATAACTTATCCCCTCAGCACCAATATGCAAATTTCGTCACGATTTGAACAACTCTAAAGTCGCCCAGGAAACCTGTATACCAGATTTCATAGCAAGTAGATCCGTTGTTTGAGAGGAGAAGATTTTCATCAAAAGTGGGAAAGATTGCTCAAAAAACCTAACGTCGATCGTCCAAATAAATCCGAACCACAAATTCCAAAGCAATCTGACCAGCAGTTGTACAGAAGAACTCAATTTGAAGGACAGCAGACTGATGGACGACGGACGGCAATAAACTATCAGCCTATCTAATAAGCTCGGCGTCGCTGACAGCGGAGCCATAAAAATTATTGATATTCGACATTGTTTTGAATTGTAAAGTAGAATTATACAAAATTATTTGAAACGAGCAATATTATATATATATATATATATATATATATATATTATATATATATATATATATATATATATATATATATATATATATATATATAACCTTACAGGTGGCCCGAATGAAACGACTGTAGAGTTTGAGCAAACCGTTGATGGCGCCTTGGCACTGATCTGCAAAGACTGGCCGTCCATTGCTATGAATTGGATGACACGTGATCGGAAATGGCCAACTAGTGATGTCGTCCGTGCTATTATGGAGGCTGGCTGTCATATTGTACCGAAATCTTATCCAGGGGACGGCGGTGACGACTGTCTGCAGTGGAGACTCTCTTTCTCACTGGCCGAGAGAACCCTGGCTCACACTTTCACAGACAAACAGAGGATATTTTACCTCGTTGTGAAGAAGATTTGGCGAGATCATCTAAAGGCAAGTATTATATTTTAAGAGTCATTTGTAGCTTCCCCTGCAAATGAAATTATTATTATTATTATTATTATTATTATTGTTATTGTTGTCGTTTTTGTTGTTGTTGTTGTTGTTGTTAATTTACGATTCTACATCCTCCTTCGAAGTAGAAAACTATGTGCGACGATCCCCAAAATTCACTGTTATCATTGGATCTCCGGGCCGACGATGGACATTGTATATAACATATTCATAGAGTGCTGTTTGATTTTGTAAGATCGGTGTAATGATGTTGACAAGGTCTAAAAGGTTCTGGTAAAATTTTTGATCAACATCCACTCTGTTCCCAGGAACCAAAGGTACTCTCTTCTTACCACATGAAGACGACCATGTTCTGGGTTAGCGAACGAACAGCCACTGACCAATGGAAGGAGTCCAACCTTGGAGACCGATACATGGATTATTTCGATCAGCTGATACGGTTCTTGGAGCAAGGGAACGTGCCAAATTTCTTCTTGCCTGAAAACAATATGTTGAGTCACATTTCAAAGAGCGAGATTGAAGAGGCGCTGAAGAAAGTCAGAGAGGTCCGCAGAAAGCCGCTGTTTTACATGAAAGATCTATCCAACGTTTTTATTGTACATCACTAAGGCAGATAAAACGACTACTAAGATGTAGAAGACTAACTTGTTGTGGGTTCGAATCCGATTGAAAACTATCCGTATTGCTTTTCTCTTAAACAATTACCGTACTGCTTGTAAGCTTGTCCACATACAAAGATATTTTCTTTTCCGTTGGCGACAATTTAATGGTTAGCGATATATATAATATAAATATTTCAAATTATAATTTAGAAGGATTGGCACGCACTTCAAATCTCTAAACATGGTAATATTTAGTGGAAAGATAATTATCAGTCTTCAACAGAGATGCTAAACGTATTGAATAAACTACTTTAGGGTCTCCATTTTGCTCTCATAGTGTGAAATCTAACTGGTCCAGTGTTAACGAAAATAATGTTCTTGTCTTGAAAGCTTGGCATCCCCATCATACTGACTTTCGGTTATCTTGTCTTTTTTTAATTTTGTGGTCGGCAATGAACTATCTTGAAAGGCAGTTATTATAACGCATGAAATAGAATTAGTCGGAATACCCAAACGTCACAAAAGATTACAATTTCCATGGAAACGGATGTGGTGACCCAAACCGTTCACTTTATTTTCAAAACGATATTATATTAAAGAATGCATTTGCCAAATTTTATAAATATGACATTATTTTTGATATTACTGTGTCGCACTTCAACGTAAGCAGTTCTTAAAACACTTCATCACTACATCATTAAGAGGAAGACAAAGAAATAAGGAGAGATTATTCTCATACAAATTCATGTCGGAGTTACTGTAGGTCATGGTCGATGACAGTCAAAAAGATACAGAACAGTAGGAAGTTGATTCAGAAGACATTCAGCTCTGATAATAATTTTCGAAAATTCCTCATATTTTTGGTTTGAATTCTACACACTTAATCATAAAACAGGACGAAGTATTTCACCGTCACCTTATTCCTAAGCTTGCTTTCATACATCTTAGTAGTCGTGACGCTCGGTCCTTGCTTATGAGACCGCATTTTAGTATATTTTATAATATTTCATAATCATAATTTCTTATCTAGCTGCAATATGCTGTTTTTTTCAACAGTATGAGAACCACTTGTCTGTTATAGATGAGATGTGACAATGCCATTACCAAGGGCAATATTTTAAAACTGGACAGGTCAACTTTATCAACCTTTAGGTAGAACGCGCCTCAGGGAGAGACAGTTGGACCCTCAAATTTATACCATTCTTGTCTGATCTACCACTTGTTGGGGCTCATTTTAAAGCCCTTGGAAAGAGAAAAACTTTCATTGTCTAAGTTTTTCGAAAATCCAACATTTAATTTTCTCTTATAGAATTAACACAGGAATGACAGCCATTTTGAATTTCAAATATCGAAAATGTTGGGTAATTTGTTACGCTAGTTCCAAACTTTGCACGGTGATGCCCCACTTTATTGTTGATTTGTAAGAGAATGGTTGAACTTTTTATTGAGGAAAGTTTGAGCAACGGTTACGTCTTTCACTTTCGAGGCGTATACTACCTTAATTGGTCTGGTTTTGGTTTTGAAATAGCATTACAGCAGTTTTTTGCGATGAAGTGTACACGCCACGTAAGCGTATTCAATTAATCCTTCGCAACGTAATGATTTTTTACACAGCTGGATAATGATTGACAAGAATCATTTCACGTTATGTTGTAGCAGGAAATAGATCTCACTAGAAGACATGAAAAAATACGTAATCGCGAAACAGCGCTGCTGATAACTTTATCTAGTTTTACTGGCATGCAATCCAACATGTCCTACTATTTCCCCAGCAGCAGAGCAGTTACAGACTGCGGGGTATACCACATGATCGAACATAATATTCGCCAGAATACGTCGCACGTTTAGACTTTTTGTTCCGGTTTTTGATGCGTGACAAATAAAATGATTTTAGTCGCTAACGATATAATATGATTTGTTTCATAAAGAAACAACGTAGCTGTTTCAAACCGTTAAATTTAAAAAGAACAAGCGAATTCATTAAATATTTGGAGAATGGACGAATTATGCAGTGGTTTCCTCCACACGTAATCCCGCGTAATTGCGTATCATAATGGACGTACTTTAAATAAATAAATTAATTAAATTAATAAAAAGCTTGCCGCTTGTTATTACTGTGAGAATGAGATAAATATAATCTGGTGGAGTGATCTCGAATCAGAGTGTTTGGAAACACAGTCAAGATAAATAACTGACTCCAGGAAGAAAGCAATTTAAGACGAAAACGCTGTAAGATTTGAATTAATTGATAAGTTGAGTAGAGAATTGTTTTTATTGTTTAAATTTATTCTGGTAAATTACTACCGTGCTGTTGGTGTAGAAGTCTGCCACTGGATTATCCAATCATCATTTGGCAAAGTTCAGAGGTAACAAACTCTTTACAAACAAATGTGTTCACAAGAGGTACTATGGCAGTTTGGTAATTTAATGGCATTGACGGATGGGGGAACCTGCAGGGGCGGGGGATGCAAACTTTTCTCATCACCGGGCAAGGTATTCTATTGTTTGACTCTGTCGTTTTACTCAGTGGAAAACTTGAAAGACTCCAGGGGGCGGGAGTCGTCTTGGAATCAAATTCTATTGTTTTTAGGTGCGCCGATGGCGTAGGCAAAAATAGCAAACCTGAAGAGTACAGTGGTGAGTAATTAATCGCCGGAGGATAATGCGTGGAGTTTCAGTTTGTATCAGTTTGAGAAGATGAAGAAGAGATTCGTGATTTGGATTGAGGATAGAGTAAACAAGTGAGTGGAGAGGTTTTTCAAATCGTCGCGCGAGAGTAGTTGTTAAGAACTTTCTCTACCCCTTCCAAAGTGTACTTTTGTCCAAAATACGTAGAATAGCACGTTTGCATCCGATACACCTGTTAAAAACCAAGTGAGGCTGAGTTAAGATGGCGTTGCACATAACACTGCGTAGTTTGCTCAAAATGGGCCTAACCTTTTTGCAAAGATTCATTCAATTGTCACTAATTTGTTAGCCCAAGATTTAAATGTTGGTTGGCTTCGCCTTTTAACATGAGAAACAGTTGTAAGTTGGTTGACAAAGAAGTGTTAATTTATACTAAGCATGATGGGAACTAATTTGGGATAATTGGATTTTCATATTTTTCAAATTTCTAAAAGTGTTAGGTGCCATATAGCTGAATGTTGCAATATTAAAAATTACTAATAAAAACAAGTGTGTAATTTAAAGGGAAAAGTAGACGAGATAACATTTGTACATTAAATCGGCATTACTTCACCATCCATTATCCAAACTTAGTGCCAATCGTGTTACTATATTCTTAATCAATGGTTGCATTTTATTAGTACACCTGTTCTGAATAACACTTATGGTTACAATTTCTCAAAATTGGCTGCTTGGCTGCCCCTTAAGCTTATATAGGATCGGCGTTTACACGCATGACCATATAGTCAGGGGACATGTAGAGAAGTCACGCTATTGCTTTGAGATCAAATATTTAGTCACCTGTCAAGTTCTTGCAGCAATTGACCCCAGATGGGGTTCTAGGTAGGATTTACGGCTATGGATCCACATTTCTTCATATTTCGAACAGTTTCTGTATATCCAATAGACAGGGATGTGTTCAAGGTATGCATTATAACCTGTATTGTTACACAGTGTATCGATGACATGGCTATGTTTGAGACTATGTGCTCCAAATTTCTATGAAATTGCCAGCGCTGAATATAGGTGAACAAAATCTGTCATTTTCCTATTAGAAAGACATCGTTGATCTGATTTAACACCCAATAGGTTGTTCCTTATATTACTTTCGGTTTGATATGTCGGTCATTTATGTTCAGTCAAATATCATGGTTAATATATAAAGTTTATCGACCTTTATTGAGTACTCACGGACAAATTCCCCAATTATTGGGATTAAAACGCCATGATACATTATTTTCAGCCGCTTTAGAAATATTCCAGGGCGTTGATTCGAGAAACGGGAGAAATGGTTGCTACCATAAAAAAACACAAAAAACAATGGAGGTAGGGAATTCTCCGTTCAGCGTGACGTCTCTCCGATCTGACCGACAATTTAAATACGACGTCGTATGTTAAATCCATGTATCTTAATGTAGGGATTTATACAAACCAGGGTTTTGCAATGAAATTTAGCCTGAAAACGAATGTTTTGAATTTACTGCTGCATATACGGTCTATGATCAAATTTAAGTTTGCGTGGTGTAAAAAATAAAGAGTCCAGAGTTTAATGTTTGCATGATTCAGGCGAATAGTATGCCTGCACGCTTCTTTTCACTGTCAAGAAAATGTTATTCGTTCTGATTATACCCAATTACACTTCTCGGTTTACAGAAACACCATTGAATAAATCTACAAATATTTTGCGGTAAAAGTTGAAGTCAAATTGTTGTCATTTCTCCGTACAGAGAAGATGGAGCTTGGTTTCGTCCGTCTTTAAACATAATTCATAACTTTGTTAAATCTAAAGCAAACTACAAGTACTTCGATAAACCCAGGGACCAAACGAGTTTTACATTTATACAAAGGCTCGGAAAATCCTTTAGCTAAGCTTTCCAGCGTGTCTGACTCTGGGCTATGTCGTCGATAAAGACAAATAAGGTGACTTCGATGAAAATGGTACGCCTGTATCGAGGTTGTAAACAATTCCCATACTGGTGGTGTGGTACACCGGTCTTGTGCGTCATTTGGCATGCGATGTACAGAATACAAGATTTTAAATTCATAATTTATCATACGATTGTGAGCTTGGTTTAGAAAAAAAAATCTCCAGGAACTTTAAAAAACATCGAGTTTAGTCTTTTTTTCCAAATTGTATGCATGCAAAGATGCTAATCTGATTTTACAATTTCTGGACCACTTGGATCAGTATAATCCTAAAAAAACTGACAGAAGTAAACTCCGGCCATTTTCACATTATGATTGTCTACTTGTCATGAGGACATGTCGTGATTAAGCAACAGCTTTGCAGGCTATGTCCCATGAATATCTTACTGCACGTTTTCTTTGTATTATTTACAGGCGAAATCCACAATACCGCTGGATGGCTGTAGAAATGTTTTCAAGGAGGACCACAGAGCTAGGCTATGGTATCAAATAACTGGTGTAGTTATTTGAAAACTTGTCAATTAATCCACTGAACAAGGAAAATGTTAGCTTTGCTTTTTGCTTTAAAAATTTCCTTATACGCAGGATTTGCATTCCACAGCAAAGCAAATATAACCGTATACTCTACGACTGTTTTACATATTATTTAATTGACCATCTTTACATCATACCAAAATGATTGAAGTGTAGTGATTATAATATTGAAATTAAATATATAACCCAAACGATCGAAAAGGGATATATTAAAAGTTCTGTAATTTGTTTGCTTTAACCGTGCTTACAGATGTGGAACGAATCCTTGTTTAGTTAACTTGTTGATGCAAAGCAGTGTACGTCCTGACAATTCACCGGTTAAACCCATTTCAGGGAATGAGCAAAGTTGCACCAATCTTGTCTAAACTCCTGGAAAAGTGTGAAAATCGGCAAATGACATACCTAGGTGTTTTCTTAGCAAGTTGAATATGCACAGATACGACTAGATAGCTGCACCAGGAATCGAAGACACAATGACCTTTGATCATGGAGCCTAAGGCACTAGCGAGTTAAATTTGCTTTCCCCTCCGATTAACCCTGTAATTTCAAGTTTGTCACTGTCCATAGTTCGTCACTGATACGGTGATATATGAAATCTTACTGATATCTTCAACCTTATTCATTCTTCTATTTCCTTTCGTGAATAAAACAAGCTAAGTTGAGGTGTCTGCTGTGATTATTATACGTCGTTTTAAAAATAATCATTCACTGATACTCCGCGATATCCTAGATTTCCATATAGTTATTGGAACAACAATTGAAAAACATTCACAATTGAAAAACGGAGTCGAGAAATCTATATTTATTACACTGAGTTTGCGAACTTTCGCAAGTTTTATTTCGGTTGCATTAAAACACATCGTCGAATGAAATATCAGTCATCAATCAACTTTGTGTAATGAAATATTTGTACTCTCCTCATACTAAATTCAAGCGTCTATTTGTTTAGCTCTGTTTACTCATTTGCTGTGTCAGGCTTTCCTTCTGGTAACGGAATCAGTTGTCCGATATATAACGAGGTAAAAGCCTATGCTATGTCGTCGGCTGGCATTCTTATTGAACATTTAATAAAAGGTAACTATTCTGACCAATGAAATAGCGCTATATCAGAAACTGTTTCGACATGTTTCGATTAGATCGATGAGTTTCCCTTTCAGCGTGCTCAGACAAGAAAGTGTTGGAAACATGCGTATTTGTTGGGACTCTTGTCGGCAGCCTCGCTGAAATGAAGGCCGAAGAAGCGGAGGTTGAAGAGTTTTCGTGTTAGTCCGAACTTGTTGATTAGGTTCTATCGCGGAGTGATTGAGAGTGTCTTGACATTCGCAATCACTGTCTGGTATGGTAATATCACAATGAATGAACGGAAACGACTCAACCGGATCGTCAGTACCGCCAGCATAATTATTGGTTGTAATCTTCCATCGCTACAAAGTCTTTACGAGGACCGTGTTCTCAAAAAGTCTGTATCCATTGTCAATGATCAGTACCATCCTGCACACAATTTGTTTCAACTTATGCGTTCTGGTGAACGTTACCGTTCCATCAAGTCAAGTTCTAATCGGTCCGTAAACAGTTTTTATCCTACAGCAATTCGCATTTTAAATGAATCTAAATCGAGTACTGTGAGAGCTCACACATCTCGTCTCTTATAGTTCCGGCACTTGTACTTCTGAAGTCGGCGCTTTTATTCTAACACGTTTATTTTAATTCTGTTTGTTTTATTTTGTGTATTGCTCTCTTATCTCCCTGTTTTTTATCTCACTGTCTGTCCTTTTGTTTTCGCAAAACCAAGATGTATTTCATTGTATGTGCAATAGCGTATATATATGACAATAAAAATTATTATTATTATTATTATTATTATTTATTATTATTATTATTAAGGGACTGGTCAGTTTCTTCGGCCGGGGGTAGGATTCAGGGGGGGGGGGTTGTTGCCCTGCTTTTTACTTGGTGACGGTGGTCACCATGTTCTTGAATTGCCCAATAGGGGATCAGTTTGTTTTTGAATTTCGACATGGGCTCATACTTGCCTAAAATGCATCGTACCAGCCACGAATTTCATCATTCAGTTGCATTTTCGGCGCATCCTCCTGGCGCATAACTTTAATAATAATAAGACATATTTTTCAGAGCCCCTTGAAAGCGTGAAACTTTAACATATCAGACATATATATCAGAGATATCAATTTTGCTTAAAATGTTTCAGCGCGCCCTTCGGGCGCGTTAACATCAAACATATTGTTAAGCATGCCCTTCAGTTGCATGACTTCAATATATCTGATATACATATCAGAGATATTTGGATGTTTATATTTTAAGCACGCCCTTCGGGCTCAGTACTTTAATGTATCAGAGATATATGTAAGAAATATCTTGCTGCTGTACATTGAAAGTCTGTTTTGTAAAGTTTTTGATACTTTTCAGTTTTCTCTAGGAGTATTCAGATGTGGAAAGCAACATGCACCAATATTTTCCAGTCACATTATTTTTTGTTTTACCTTTGTCGCGCGCAGGGGAAGGTCACCCTGTTTTCGAATGTTGGAATGGGGGGGGGTGGTCAGTCACTTTTTGACGGTGGCAAAAAATAATCCAACACCCCTCCCAGGCCGAAGAAACTGACCAGTCCGTAATGAAGTGCTCGATGCAATTAATGTGGAAATCCATGAAACTGCCAGGGAAAAGAGAAAGGTCATCGCGGATCCGGAAACTAATAGGTGGCACTGACCGTGGCTAGGTTTGTATCTTTAGCAATATATCGTGCTTCTATAAATCATTTCGAAAGGCTGGCAATATCAATGTAAAAATTTAAAAAATGAGCAAAGGTGATCATATTGGTGAAATTTAATGATTAGAGTAAAATGATTTTAAGCATGTACATTGAATGTATTTTCTCTCTTAAAAGTTGTTGTACTTATATCCACAAATTACTTCAAGTACAAAGTAAGTACTAAGCAATGATATCTTCCACTTACGTTTAATGTATCCTGCAATCTCTAAAAGATTACATGATGCATGAATCTTAGGTAACAGCTGAACACATAAACATGTAAAAGAACACATTTGCTTATCGATTTTCTAATTTAATGATCTTCATCAATGAACAATATTACATTGAAGTCATTGTATTCAAAAGGCACGCATTCCTTAAATCATATCATGTTAAACATTTGACTTAAAATAAATGAAAATGACTGAATATAAATGCTGTACGGAACTAACTATAACCTACAAGACCTACACGGCACAAGTAAACGTTGTTTTATATCTATGTCATACCCTACTTATGTTTTAAATTGGAAATACTTCAAAAAAAAAACGCTTTTAAATTAGGTTATTCAATTCACATGAAGGTCTATCTAATGCAGAAAATATGTAGAAGACATGTTTCGCAAACCATTAATGCAAAAGGCTTTATAGATCAACAAACTGCAATCTGATTTAAGTCAGATGTAGATACGGCGACGTCTGTTAAGACCTCTAAGTGGTCCCCGACTTCAAAGTGGTCTCCGTAGTTGTAATTGAACTAATTTTTTACGCAGTCAAGGGATTTTTCATTCATATATTTGCATAAAGTTGTTGAACTTTGTAACATTACAAATACTATTCTGTTATTTTGGTCCTTTTTGATATATGCACTCACTTTATTACTTTTTCAAAATTCCGATGTATTTTACCATGCGAATCAGCCAAAACTGCACGTCATATTTTTTCACCTGGTTAGGGTGTCTCATATTAGGATCATGGGAGTTTGCGCTGCACACGGCGGCCATCTTGTTACATGGAGCCATTACCGTTAAGACCTGGCGACCTGCCGACCTACCGATCACTGTACGAATCTCCATGGTTAAACCCCATCAGCATATGATCTGAGTGAGTACCACCTCAAACAGTCATATAGTTTCAATCTTGTTTCTCGAAGTTACATTTCATGCGAGTACTGATTGCCCGGCGTTACACGGCCTGGTGGAGGCCGTGTAAGACCTGTACGCAGGGCTAAATGATGGCCCTGCGTTAGCTCTGCATGGCAGGGCTGTGTGTTACCGGCGTTATATGGCCTCCCACCACGCTGTATAACGCCGGTAACATACAGCCCTGCCATGCAGAGCTAGCCCTGCGTTAGCTCTGCATGGCAGGGCCGGCTGGGCTGTGTGTTACCGGCCACCGTCCCTCCACCCACGGGGAGGTTTACCGGCGTTATACGGCCTCCCACACACATACACTGATCGCATATGGTGGGGGCCGTATAACGCTGGTAACACACAGCCAAGCCATGCAGAGCCAGCCCTGCGTACATGTTCCGGCGTTATATAACGCAGAGGCTCATCATAGAAGTGAGTGAGCTCATATTAAGCTGCTGTACCTCTCTTTGCCAACTTAGATTAGTTTTACCTGTCCGGGTTATTTTTGGGAAAAGTGTTTTAAACACAATTTGTCAGGAATTTCCGTATAGAAATATACTCCAACACCCGAACCTAGCCCACTAAGCCCCAGGGCTGTATTGTGCACGCATAGGAAAGCAAATTTAGCTGCACAGAGTAGCCCACGGGCCGCAGCCGGCTTTTTGGTCGTTTTATTTTTAGCTACTATAGACTGTAGTCGCTATTGGGATGGGTATCTGTCCGTCGTCAGTCTGTATGTATGTATGTGTGTCCGTTTGTGAGGCGTCCGTCCACTCAAATATCTTGAGAACCGCAGTACTTTCTGATTTGATATTTGTTGCATAGATGCAACATATGATTCTGAGAAACTAGTTTAGTTAGTTTTTTGATATTGTTGAAATATGCAAATTAGCACCAAAAAAGGTGTTTTTGGTAAAATATCTTCTTCTTCATAACCACTGGTCAGACAGCTTTGTTATTTGGTATACAGGTCCCCAGGGATAACCCAACTTAGATTTGTTCAAGTTGTGATGAAATATGCAAATCTGTATTTTTAAGGAATTTTTTCGTCATTTTTGGTCAAAACTTTATTTATCACAGTCTGCTAAAAAACTTTATTTCATCAGAACCACTCGTCTGACAGCTTTGATATTTGGTATACAGGTTCCTACAGATGAACTAAATATGATATATTGAATATATAATGAAATCTGCAATTTTGTATTATTGGTGCAATTTTTGCCATTTATGGTCAAAAAATGTGTTTCTCAAAAACTACTCGTCTGATGCCTTTGATATTTAGTATACAGGTTCCTAGGGGTTGTCTTAGTGTGATATATTGAATTGAAATGAAATGAATTCCTTTTTGCCGTGGATTATATCTATTCATTAAGGCACCTTCTTCACACATTCTATTACAGCACCTGTACAACGTGCATGAACACAAAAAGTTTTAACGACTATAAATAACCTGTTCCCATGCAGGACTTGCACATGAATTTGCACATAGTTATAATTGGCAAAAGTGTTGTCTAACAGCTAAATTCAGGCCCTGACACCTTTTGGGCACCCCTAAATATAATGGTACAGTCCGCTAGGTACTTCAGTGGCAGCACACTTGACAAAGCCCCAGAGAATACAGTGTTTTGCCCAGGAATTGTAAAGGTGGGACACAGTGTCCCATGATTGTTAAAATAGGGGGACACTAAGTTACAATGGGGGTCAATGTGTGAGCGAAGAACGCAAAGCAAAGTCAAGTCACCAAGGCAGAAAGGTATTGTAAACATGTAGGGCTGTTGTTTTCCATAAAAAATTGATAACATGAATACATTCATTTATTGTAAAATTAAGATTGCTGGACGTCTCCTATAATGGTTTGTGACAAAGTCATTTTAACTGGTTATATTTACAGTTTTGAATTGTAAAAAAGACATAATCTTGATAAAATCAATTTCATGCGCATTTTTCTTTTACGGGGATCCTGCATTACATGTGTTTAACAGAAATAAAGAAGAATGTTTCATTACACTTATGACTCCAGAACTAGAAGTGGTTGAAGACAATAGTTTGATGCACATTGTAACATGGGTGTTTTATTACTGCTATAAAGTTCTCTTCTTTTTTATAATTGCTCCAATGACTGACCTTTTCCCCTGAAAATTGCAAAAATATAGTTTGAAAACAAATATGTGGGAAAACTCCTTGATCATTATGATAGCAATAGCACATAGCCATAACGCTGTTTTGACAAGCTAGGTGGTTCTTGTTAAGATCAGCTACAATCGAGCTAGGGGGTCTTGACTATATAACGAATTCAGCGTGACCTCGATCTCTAGGTGGGCTGGCTTGCAGACGATCGGAGAGTTTTATGAGACTCCTTCTGGGGAAATTTAAGGCAAATTACTACTTTGAAAGTCAGGGATATAGTGTTTCAACAAAAAATGGGGGGGGGGGTTGATGATATTTTTAGATGAAGTCATGATCTTCCAGTACACCAAATACACGTGCAGTCAATTCCGTGTGATGCCATGTGCCCGGGCTAGTATAGTGACTGAAAATTTGATTCTCCGTACTTCACTGTACTAGCATATATTTACATGTAAACGTTTCATTTCAAGTTGTTGGTCAATAAAATTTGCTTTGTGAAAAGTTAGTTGTTCTTTTTACAAGCCTTCCGCTTCCGAAATCATTGTGGTTATCGGGATCGTACGTGGCCCGGCATTTGATTTTTGTCCCCAAGGCTGCAGGGCCGAGTGGACGCACATCGCCTTGCTCATACCATGAATCGTAGACTGTAACAGACTAACTGATTTTTCTTTTAGGGAGTGGAGATTTAGCCGAGCGGTTCTCTCTGTGGCCTCTCCGCTAGGCGACTGATGCCGTATGTTGTGGGTTCGAACCCGAATGAAAACTAGCCGTGTTTTCAAAAGTGTTTACATTGTGACGAAAAAAATAGACTAAATTTTAAATGTTTCATTTTCTCAATAGAGAAGCAATAACTGTACGGGCTATCAAGTGTGTAATTTAATAGCTAAAAATGTAGTCTGTCTGTGGACGCTGGACTTACAATTCTAGCCCTGATTTTAGTGCGTCCCTGTGACCCATGTCCGGTATTTTTGCGGGACATTGTTGCTAATTTTGCGTCAAAAGACGCAAGAACGCACTCTGGGCAAAACACTGGAATAATTAAATTTTCAACAATAACAATACTTTTTATACATTACATGGTTTGTGTCAATAAACCAGTCAAGGGATATATCATCATGCTTCAGGGAGTAGAACAACAGACTGACATAGCTACACTACATAACACAAGATTTCTGAAACAATAGCCGAAGGTTTAGCTTACACATCTTTAATTACAGTATATAATGTTTTCTGATGTAACTTCCGTATTAAAGGGATATAGTCGTCAGAACTGCGCCTGTGCGAGTTTCTTGTTTACAATCAATGTATTTCATGCACGATATCAAGATGCACCTCGATCATCATCATAGCTGCAACATTTAAATTATACAATGATAGATTATGACAGACATGTTTTAACTTTCATCATCACCATTGTGTCTTGGATACAGTGTTGCCATGGGTGGTATGCGTCCCATATGATCTTTGAGCGCAGTTCCGACGACTATATCCCTTGAAGTTAAATGATTATTTTAGCCAAGAAAAAAATGATGTGGATAGACAGTTTTAATTTACATATTTTTCGCAATTGTATTGTAACAAACACCTGAACAACAGGAAATAATGACATTTTTCATCATGTCTTTTTTATTAGATTGCACAATGGGTGGTTAACGTGGTGTCAGTTTATGAAGTAAGGTACAGTTCCAATTGATGATGGATGTCCTGAGCAACAAAGTGAAGATGAAAGAATGTAAAGGAAAATGAGGGCAACTTCATACATTAGCTCTACCAAGTTTGTTTAATATTACGATATTGTGAATAAAAGGATCATTGCAGTTATTAGTCCCCACGGACACCGTCCGGGGGACTTATAGGTTTGGTCATGTCCGTGCATGCGTCCGTGCGTGCGTGCATGCGTGTGTGCGTCCGTGCGTCCGTCCGTTCACGCAGATATCTCAGACATGCCCTGATCAATTTCTTTCAAACTTTGCACAAGGATAGTACCCTACCCCATACATATGCATGTCGATTTGTTTCACAGTGCAATCAAATTTGGCCGTGTTAGAGGACTTTGTAGTTTACACCTCCATAGACTCCCATGTATAAGTCAGTTCTCCATAGACTCCAATGTATAAGGCCAAGAAAAATAAAAATTTAGTTTCTCATCGTATTCATATTGCAAAAAGGATGCAGGGATACAGTTTTAGTCCCCATGGTTGAAGTCCAGGGGGCTTATAGATTGGGTCATGTCCGTCCGTTCGTCCATCTGTTCGTCCATCAGTTCACGCAGATATCTCAGATATTTTGACATGTCACGTGACCTCGGTGACCTTTGACCTCAAATATACATATTTGTCCATAACTCAGTAACCACAAGTGCTACACCCTTCATATATGGTATGATGGGACACCTTATGACGCCACATACTCTACCTCATTAATTATGCACATATCTAATTTTGAGCGAGCCAATAGAGCTAGAGGTCTGATTTTTGGTATATAGGGATAACTTGGCAATACAATTTTTTTGACAAAATGTCAAGTGACCTTGGTGACCTTTGACCTCAAATATACATATTAGTCCATAACTCGGTAACCACAAGTGGTACACCCTTCATATTTGGTATGATGGGAGACCTTATGATGCCACATATTGTACCTCATTAATTATGCGCATATCTAATTTTGAGCGAGCCAATAGAGCTGGAGGTCTGATTTTTGGTATATAGGGATAACTATAGGATAGAAGTTTTATGACAAAATGTCATGTGACCTCGATGACCTTTTACCTAAAATATGCGTTTATGTCAATAAATAAGTAACCACAAGTGCTATGTCCTTTATATTTAGTAGGATGAGAGACCTTATGACAACACACGCTTTACCTCATTAATTATGCACACATCTAATTCTGGGCAAGCGAATAGAGCTAGAGGTCTAATTTTTGGCATATAGGGATTAATTAGCAATACAATTTTTTTTTCAAAATGTCACATGACCTCGATGACCTTTGACCTTGATTATACATATATATATATATATATATATATATATATATATATATATGCATAACTCAGTAACCACAAGTTCTATACCCTCCAATTTTGACAGGATATTAGACCTTAAGATGTCACATCTTGTACCTCATTTATTATGCACATATGTATTTCATGGCTGGCCAATACAGCTAGAGTTCTGATTTTTTCCCCGATTAGAACCATAACTTAGACATGCCTCATGTGTTTCAAATTGGAAACAACTAGACCTATGTGCCCATACATATCAACATATACACTCCAGTGATACTTCTTAATGACCACATTTCCCTGCCCCATCAAGACTAATACTCCTATTACAAGTGGGGACTATGTCATTGTCAATGACTTGTTTTTTGTGGAATACATAGTGAGACACTGGTGAATCGATAGTGCTTTGATCCTAGTCATGTGATCTGGGTCCCCGGTAAACCTGTTTGTTGATTGAATGATTCGTCTTAACGGTGTTTCGGAACCTAAAATGGGGTTCCTTCATCAGTCACTCTCTTGTTAGCTCTCATTTGGTATACCAAAGAGAGCTTATCTTATAAGGTGAATCAGTTCATTTGCATCTCATTTACATGTCATCTGCGTGTATGTATGTACGTATGTCTGTCTGTCTGTCTATCTGTCTGTTAGTACGTCCAGATCAAAAACTCTGCAGCAGCTACCGTCTAAGTATTTGGTATATAGGTGCACCCAGGGGTGGAGATGTGAATTGGTTCAAATGAACATGTCAGTGTCAAAACTATGCAAATGAGGGGAAAAAAAGAAAAATCCTACAAACTGCTAAAACTCAGTAACCGTTGGTTAGATTTGGATGAAACTGGGTATGTAGGTTCCTTTAGGTATTCTAAATTAGGTGTGTACTACTGTGTATGAAATTTGCGTGTTCGTATTTTTGGGTAATTTTTTTTCAGTTTTAGTCAATAAATCTTCTCCTCTCAAAAAACTTGTCCGATTGCTTTGAAAGTTGGTATCCATATTCCTCTGAATGACCTCAGTCAAGTTTGTAAAATTGTAGTAAATATTTTGTATTTGTAATTTTTTGGTAATTTTCTCAATTTTAGTCAATTTTTTTTCTCCAAAAAACCTCTGATGCCTTTGATATTCCGTATACAGGTTCATAAGGTTAATGAAAATGTGATGTATTCAAATTCTTATGAAATTTGCAATGTTGTACTTTTTGGGCAATTTTTGTCACTTTTGGTCAAAAAAGTATTTCTCAAAAACTACTCATTTGATAGCTTTGATGTTTGGTATACAGGTTTCTAGGGTTATCATAATATGATACATTGAAATCAGGAGGAAATCTGCATTTTTGTATTTTGGGGCAATTTTTGCCATTTTGGTCAAAAAATGTTTTTCTCTCAACGTTCTTGTTGGATTGCTTTGAAACTTAATACTCTTGACCCTAGGGTTGATTTCTTAAATTTGTGGTGAAATTTTCATTTTTGTATTTTTTGGCATTTTGGGCAATTCTTTTTTTGGGGGTCAAAAATAATTTTCTTTGAAGTAAATGTTCTGATTGCTTTAAAACTCGTTTTGAATGTATCTAGAGGCAACCTTGGTTGAGTATCTTAAAGTTTTTGGTGAAAGTTGTTTTCCCATGTTCGGTCAAAAATCACTTCCTCTGAAACTTGAATGCATGTTGCCAGGGGTGACCTTAGTTAAGTATACACACTGTCGCCTTCTACATCAAATCAAACGTGAGCCAAGTGTCATTGATGCTATGTTTTCCATTTTTGATCAAAAAATCTCTTTCTCTAAACACTACTCGTCTCATACCTCTGGCAGATTTGTTCTCAGAGATAATCTTACTGTGATTTTCAAATTATAATTATATTTTCAGTTTGTATTAGCGGTAATGCAGGTTTTTTTGACATTTTTTGAAATGTGCTATCAAAGGTATCCATCTTCATCAACATATGTGTCACAAAAAGTTATTCTCTACATAGCACAGCAGGACTCTATTGGCCGTTAGGTAATGTGCTTTCATATTTGTGAAATTTATGCCCTTTATCTCATTTTCCGGTTATTGAGAGTAGTTATTTTACTTTATAGAGAAAAACTGTTCTTGTGCTTCATTAACTCTCCTGTTAAAATTTATGTACAGTAAAATTTTTTTTTCGATAAATAATGCTTAATATCTATTTGTATGTGTGTATAAGATTGAGTTTATAAGTCAGAGTTACTTGTAGGATTATTCTACATTTCTACTGATTTATCAAACATTTTGTATGGTATTGAAAAATATATGACTCCAAAATGTCCGTAAAGGTGTCCACAGAAAGTCCGCTTGATTATTTGCTCCTACTGCTTTGTTCAGCTTCTTTTAAGGTAAATAAAATAATGTGATGACTTGAAAAATGTAACATGCCAGCTGTGAAGTATCAGGTATAAAGGACTATAGTACACTTCCTTGGATTTTTGTCAACTTTTAGTTTGTTTTGAATAAGGAAATCAGTTTGACTCCAAAAGTGTCCTTTTGACTTCAAAGTGGTCCCCACGAAATTCGAATGATTGTACACTCTGTCTGCTTTATTAAACTTCTTTTTTGTAATTGAAGAAATGTTCTAACTTGAAAAATGCAACATGCGACCTGTGAAGTATCAGGTATTAATAGGACTATAGTACACTTCCTTCGATTTTTGTAAACTTTTAGTATTGAATAAAGAAAATCAGTTTGACTCCAAAGGTGTCCTTTTGACTTCAAAGTGGTCCCCGAAGACTTTGGATGATATTAGGCTCTCTGCGCTGTTTTCATCATCGTTTATGTTATTGAAAGAATGTGTTGACTAGAAAAATGTAACATGCGACCCGTGAAGTATCAGGTATTAATAGGACTATAGTACACTTCCTTTGATTTTTGTCAACTTTAAGTATTGAGTAAAGAGAAACAGTTTGACTCCAAAAGTGTCCTTTTGACTTCAAAGTGGTCCCCGAGAAATTCGAATGATTGTACACTGTCTTTGCTGAATTCAACATAGTTTATGTTATAGAAAGAATGGGTCGACTTGAAAAATGTAACATGCGACCTGTGAAGTATCAGGTATTAATAGGACTATAGTACACTTCCTTCGATTTTTGTAAACATTTAGTATTGAATAAAGAAAATCAGTTTGACTCCAAAGGTGTCCTTTTGACTTCAAAGTGGTCCCCGAAGACTTTGGATGATATTAGGCTCTCTGCGCTGTTTTCATCATCGTTTATGTTATTGAAAGAATGTGTTGACTAGCAAAATGTAACATGCGACCCGTGAAGTATCAGGTATTAATAGGACTAAAGTACACTTCCTTTTTGTCAAACATTTATTATTGAATAAAGAATATCAGTTTGACTCCAAAAGTGTCCTTTTGACTTCAAAGTGGTCCCCGAAAACTTGGGATGATTTTACGCTCTCTCTTTATGTGTTGAACATCGTTTATGTTATTAAAAGAATGTGTTGACTTAAAAATGTTACATGAGACCTGTGAAGTATCGGGTATTAATAGGACTAAAGTACACTTCCTTTTTTGTCAAACATTTAGTATTGAATAAAGAAAATCAATTTGACTCCAAAAGTGTCCTTTTAACTTCAAAGTGGTCCCCGAAAACTTGGGATGATTTTACGCTCTCTCTTCCTGTATTCAACATTGTTTATGTTATTAAAAGAATGTGTTGACTTAAAAATGTAACATGCGACCTGTGAAGTATCAGGACTGAATAGTACACTTCCTTCGATTTTTGTCAACTTTTAGTATTGAATAAAGAAAATCAATTTGACTCCAAAAGTGTCCCTTTGACTTCAAAATGGTCCCCGAAGACTTAGGATGATTTTACGCTTTCTCTGCTGTATTCATAATCGTTTATTTTATTGAAAGAATGTGATGACTTGAAAAATGTAACATGCGACCTGTGAAGTATCAGGTATTAATAGGACTATAGTACACTTCCTTCGATTTTTGTCTACTTTAGTATTGGATCTTCACAATGACTTTGACTCCAAAAGTGTCCTATTGACTTCAAAGTGGTCCCTGAAGACTTGGGATGATTTTACGCTTTCTCTGCTGTATTCATCATCGTTTATGTTATTGAAAGAATGTGTTGACTTGAAAATGTAATATGCGACCTTCGAAGTATCAGGTAAATAAGACAAGAGCACACTATCTTTTTGTCCAACTTTTAGTATTGAAAAAAGACAATCGGTACGACTTCAAAATTGTCCTCTTGACTTCAAAGGTGTCCATTGAAAATTTTGGATAATTTTACGCTCCGTCTGCTGTATTCAACTTTTTAGGTAATGTATTACTTCAATCGCGTGACTTTCTATGGTACATAATGGATCTTTTTTTAAATATAAAGAAAAATACCCACTCTTAAAAAAATGTGCCTCGAGTCCTGTTCATATGTATTTCATATCTGTGCACTCGTAGCACAATGCTGAGGCGTATAGATCGCATTCGTGTCAAGGGATATCGCTTTAGAACCGCTGTTAATCTGTCCATGGACCTTTTACGTAGTTTACTACGACACCAGTCAGTTTTTTAATTTACTTCGCAAAATAATGAAATAGCTTAGTCTTTGAATAAATGAATATGTACCTACTTTATCTCTGACTACCTATGACTCATCTCCTACTTCCGTTAATTATGTCGAATGTGGCAACATCTAATTTCAGCCGTTTTTAAGAGCCGTCGACTGTTTCTGCTCGGTTCTGAACTTTTGACAGATCAAAAGAATTCAATACGTTTTACGCGAGAGGGGAAACGTTGCAGAGTTCGTGGACGTCGGCTCACGGGAAAATGGTTGAAATACATGTTTATATTATCGAGGTAGCTAGCAGAAGTAGACAATGGGTCGTGAACCGACCAGTGTTACAGTACCGGTCGAAGTAAACTACCAAAAATGTCTATGGGCTGGCTTTTGGCGATGAATTTTTGACCCGCAAGTGCGATTGATACGCCACAGCACTGCTGCAAATGTATTTATATCCGTTTACATGTATGTATTAAAGAGCAGCGATTAGAATGACTTCCAAATGTCGATATGACTTCAAATGAGTCATTTTATAGATAAGTCATGATTGATATAGACACTAGCCCTCCCCATTGTTAATCTATGCTCCGCCCTTATTTTGTTTATTTTTTCCCAACTTTAGGTATTAAATACTAAAATAGCTGCTGATATTTCATCAGAAACGTCCATGTGACAACAAATGCGTCCATTATGCGGTCGGTGTCGTCAGACTTGAGTTTGACCCCCTATCTTACCGGACATTTAGGATGGGAACCACTTTGAAGTCGGGGACCACTTAGAGGTCTTAACAGACGTCTCTGTCTTTGCGCGGTTTCTCTTGCTGTCGCCTCTCACTACATCTGACCAACTCCCATAGAAGGTCGCGTTCAAATCTCGCGCTCTGGCCAGAACAGCCGACCTATCAGAAGGCACCTTACAGAGAATAATAGGTATGACTCGCAAGCATGCATTCACTGAGAAGATGCACGAAAATCAAAAATGTGTAACCGAACTATCCACCCAGTTGTAATCAAAGGCGCACAGCGAATTTTAAAATCGCCTGTCTGTAATTTTAATGTTGAAACATGCCTTTTATTAATAACTGTGCAAACAAAAACCATGCGGACAGACTTTGAGACCAGCCTGCGTACGATCACAGAGAAACATAGACAGAGTCGCAACGGGTATTGTTAAGGCGTGAAGCGGTTACGTAACCCATCCATGTTTGCCTCACCTCAGGTTGCTGTCGCCTCTCTTTTCCGAAGAGTGCCGACCACGCATCCTTCGGTAATTTTCGGATTTTCGCCAATTGTTAAACGAAAGTATGTTCGGCAAAGTTTGTGTTGTTGTTGTCGTGTGGTGCTGAGCGGAATTGACGTGCTAGTGAAAACGGGAGTGTTTTGAGCTTCAGGAAAGTGAGTTTTACCGTTTTAAAAATTCCTCTCATATTTTTATGAATATATAATGAGTGTGTTTGAACCAAATTTGAAAGTCTTTTATCGATACTGTCTGGTTTTACTCAATAGTTTACGGTCAGTCATACTGTCTTTTACACGTGCGTCAAGGAAGGACATGTTTATGAAACTGCTGGCGTGTTATGTTTTGATTGGCGTGAAGCAGTGTTTCTGGCCTGAGAGCTCACAAAGTAACTATGGTTGCTACGCGACTGGCAGTACGATGCCATCTCGTCGTATTTTCGCATAATCTCGTGTAATTATCAACCACAAACAAAGCTATCAAAAATGTAACACCTTTGAAGCTCATTTTAATATGAAAAGCAAATAGTCTACCGAGACGACCATGGAACAAAAGGCATGCAGCGTTTCCAGTATGTCTATACTATTTGTCTGTGGTACGATGCTGTGTGTTCCCGGCGTAATACGGCCTCCCATTACAGCCCTGCAGACAGGAATACACGGCGACTTATCGGTCCTGATTTGGACCGCGCATGAAAAGCTACCTTTTCTAACTACTTTCGGCCGAGTAACTCATTAGATAACGCCATTAGATACGTTCTTGCAAGATATGGCCGGTTCCTGGACACCTGACCGACCGTGAATCGCTGGTAAACTATTACAAACGGTTTGGGACAAGAGCAATTTTTGAATAGAAGAGAGGTCAGCCAGTTGCGAGCTCGGCCCTGGTCAGTGAGGGTCAGTGGGAGAACTCGGCGAGTTGCGAGCTCGGCCAGCTAGAGAAGTCAGCCAGTAGGCGAACTCGGCCAGTAGGAGTATGGTTATATGATGAGACTACAGTGTATATCTATTTTCTAGATCTCGCCATGAGCGTGATGTTTGCAAACTTCTTCCATCATGAAGTTACCTCCTCGCTTGAACAACGCTAACTACAAGATGACATCGGCCGCACAGTGAGGTACATCTTGTTTTGTTTTCCATTAAAAAAACCTGTAAACTTACGATTTACTACCGTCAAACCATAACATAAAATGTTATTCATCCAACGATCAACGATTAAGTCATTGTTACTGCCAATTTGTACCTTTCGATCCTACGTCCTCGCCCTACTCGCGGCGCGAGTAGGGCGCGGGCGTACGATCGGATATGCAGAAACGCCGAGGCCGACGTGTTTTTCAGAGTTGAACGTCTTCTCGTTTTCTGAATGTTCAACAAAATAACATCAAAAAACTAAAATTGGCAAGCGTATAAAAGGATCTGTTGACTGTGAAGAGAAAATGTTACGCAATCGTTATATGATCATATGTATTAGTGGCCGACCTCTCCCACTGGCGGAGTTGGTCGGCGTGGGCACTGGCCGAGATCGCAACTGGTCGACCTCTACTGTTACTTATACACTCCAGTATAATGCGTACAAGACAGCCGAGCGGCAACAAATTTCTAAACTGAAATTTTAAAGTGCGTCGTGTTGTGTACTTGACGCTGCAGATTTGAATAATGATCGGATGTTAACATGGATCACGTTACGTGCAATCTGTTTGGCTGCTTCAGTGCGTGAGATTTGAACGCGACCTTCTATGGGAGTTGGTCAGATGTAGTGAGAGGCGACAGCAAGAGAATAACGCGTACGCTAAGTAGACGTCGCCGTATTCTACATCTGATTTTAATCAGAATGCTATAAACTGCAATTGCAAACTTTAATAGACTTGTCGCCTATGATTACTGTCACTCGGCACATCTCTTGCTTCAAAGTTTGACTTAATATCAGCGCAATCTACATATCTGTGAGTCGGCAGAAAATTCATTCATTAATTCAAAAGAATCTTTTACGTAACTACAAAATAACTAAACTCTCCTTTCTCTACTACAAAGGGAACGTAAACCTACTCACCATTAATCGATTCTGAGGTATTTTAGAAAGAACACTGTTGAACAATATCCTTCAGAAGTTTGCGGTTGTCTAGCTGGGATGGAAACACAAGCTTCAACTAACTGATTTCGTGCGGTTCACACATAATCGTAAAGAATTAACATGTATTTTTGATATGATATTCTAAACACTGCCTGTAAGATAAATTCTGGAACACATTTTAAACACACCAAGAGTAATGAACATATTTCTCTTCCCCAATTTTCACTATTTATCGTATTAAGCATTAGAAAAGTACATGAAATTTCAAACCGTGCATTTTCAAAGCGAAATAGGTCATACCTAACTGTTAATTCAGTTCGCTAATAATAGTTGATTGGGTAAAATTTTTGCCCTTATTTAAACATATTCAGAAAATCCTTAAAAACAACGTTAACATGATTTGTTAAAGTTAAGGAAACACATTTAAGAAAACAACTATTCCTTCACATAGATGTAGCAGAGCGTTGGATTCAATCAAGAAAACTTGCAACCAAACTTCTGGTCTTTGCAGTTAAATGGATGTTGTCTCCTCACAATCATTTGCTCTGCAATGGTCAGTGAACTATCAAAAGTTAAAATAAAACTTTATATGGAAAACTCAATAACTTCCTGTTCTTTTCATTTCTTTTGTGTTTTTTGTTTTTTTATGAATTTTAGCAGCTTTTTTTCGTCGACGACAATATATCTTTTCCATTGGGCACTTTTTCTGCTCAGAGACAAAACGCTTTTCGTATAATCACGTTGTAACAATAATCGAGTAGAGGGCTTGAATTACTTTGCTCAAAGTCAATGCATCTTGAAAACAACCAGAAAAATACGGTTTTAAATGACGTCAATATTTTGACAAACAGCCAAATTTGGCGTCTTGGGTTTGTATCCAGTGAATACATTTACAAATACTTTAAGGAAGACTCCGAAAAGATAGGTGCAATACAAAGATATAGATAAATGTCCTGTATTTATTTTAACGGTAACTCACTCCATAAACCTAATAACAAGTTTAGTACATTTAAAATTGCGTTATGTGTTTAAATGAAGTGTGCAACATAAGCGATGCAATCGAGAGTATCAGTAACCACAGTAATAAAGTGTTATTAGTGAACATGATCATTTCGAAAAGTTATTGTTGAGTGAAATGTAGATGTGAATATCACAAAGAATAAATAATTATAATGCATCGCATGGACAAATTCACTTAACCAATATCCATCATCTGTAAATTACGGTATTACGCTAAAATATATGGCTAGTTATGAGCTTAAATGAAATGCAATCTCCTGCAAAATCTGAAACATCTATGACGTAATCTTCTACTGATAGCGTCATGCTATGAATAACATTCTCCTTCAACTAATAAATGTTCAAATTCAGCGACAGTACAAGAACTCCCTATTCTACTGCTATGACGCACAGTATCCCTTCGAAGAACGTCATAGTTTTTGACTGATAATCAAATGGTTATTAGATAAATGATTACTTCCAAAAAAATTGCGGTAAGTAAAATGTAGAATGATGTAAATATCATAAAAAAACCATTATGGATAAATTCACTTGTATTTAGTCAATCTATTAGTATCAATGCTGCTCAACAGTGTACCAACAGTTACAAAAATAAAACATATTTCTACAAAATATCTCTATCATTCAAGTAGTAACTTTTACAGTGTACATAGTTCGACTACTCTATACATAGACATTTAGATCTCTTACTGTCAATTAAGAATTTCTATCATATATTAATTACTTATATAATTTGTTGTGTAACAGTCATATCTTTTCAATGTCGATTTACTTTGCCTTGCCTACTTAAAACATAATACAACCTCACAGCACAGTCAAATAAAAGAAAGCATCGACATGATTTATGTTTCAGCAACACATAACAAATAGCAAAGTAAGCTTTCCTACATTCTAACACATTCTGTCTGAAAGTCTCTTTCTTAGAAAAAACACATAATGTTACAATGCATTTAGAGTAACTTTAGGATATTAGATAATACACGCTGTATGTGATTCGCCAATCTTGACATAACACTATATCCTAATGTGATAATTTTCTCTGTTTACTGTTGTTTGCATAAGTGTCCCTGGTTACAAAAGTGGCTATATTATTATATCTAGGTAATACTTTTACAGCATCACAACTCAATACAGGAAGTTATAAAAAGAGGGAATTGTCCCTCAAAACGAATCATTATACCTATTAATGTTCCTCATTCGGCAGATATTCATCAATACGGGACACCAGTTTTGCTTTACGCATTCTACCAAATACCTTCTTCAGAAGTTCCAGGTCATTCTCTGACACGTATCCCTTCTGTCTTAGATGACTAAAGACATCAAACGGGGTCTTGAGTTTCTTTGCATCGCGGCGACTAATTTGTTTAGGTGTCAAAAGGTTGATCATGTGACGTGCATCATCGTCAGTCAGCTCCTCTTCAAGGGTGTAGAAGAGAACAGACAGGGGATCTATACCTGTTGAGTAATGTATGTAAATCATTTTATCGTCTATTCAGTTTATAAATTTCATATAAATTATGTTCTTCACATGACCATATGACCTTTTTACATTATATCAACGTTTACAGGCTTCGCTAGCAGGCAAGGTTTATCTTCTCTACAGATATTATTCCGAGCCCCGTCACTTTTTCCATCGACGGCATACATATGCTAAAAGAAGTGATCTATACACCAAACGTTCAGCTGTGATTAAGTCAAGGAAAACAACACATAATGAGTCGCAGTGAAGTAGATTTGGTGAATTCGTAAAGCTATATGGTCCCTTTCAACTTGAGCGTTGATGGCTATTTTGTATTTTTTAAATGAATCTATTGATAAATGTACAAGTATAATTGATGTTATACATAAATGTGAGTACTTCATCTTCAAATCATAGTATGTTTGAATTGGTGAGTACACGTCTCTGTGTAAGATGATAAATTATACAATAGTTGAATTAAATATCACTTTATGACAGGTTTCCAATTTAGGATGTATGTCGCTTATACGTGAATTTATTTCGTTTTGACTGTTCCGACATTCATTTCAAGTTTGATTTTCATGTTCTTGCTACACATTCTTAAGAAGTGCCACCAATTTATTTTTTTCTCACTTAATTTCAGTAAAAGTCCTTCGAAACGAGATTTTCTCTTCAATTGTAATAAACCTTATTTTCAACAATTTCTATTTTCAAAGTTTCTTTGACAGCTGTTTAGAAAATGGTTTCTCTCAGTCCTATGTCTTTTATTTTTCTATCTAATGTAAATTTTCTAATTTTGTTAGCTCCCTAATATCAGGCTACGGCTGACGGATAACATTATTTATTTATTTATTTGTTAATTTATGAACAAGCAATCAATCATTTGTTACCATGAAAAATTATAATTACTATGAGTATATAACAAACCAATCGATCAATTAATTAACAGTAATAAAAATTAACAAATTGTCATTTATTAGTGAAGTTCATAACATGATCCTCATGTAAACAATGATAACAAAATAGAAATCATAGCTTTTGCCAAAATCTAGACTTCTAGAATATATATAGGCGACTAGGCGACTGATGCCGTATGTTGTGGGTTCGAATCCGATTGAAAACTATCCGTATACATATGTAATGGGGAGACGAGCTCAGTTTTTTTGCAGGGGATTCATTGTTTCGAAGAGCCTATTATTTGTCCTGGATCCTCACAGCTTTCAACACATGGTCGCATTAAACAATGACAATTATTGGTCCAATAAATTGGCACTTAATGACGGGAAGACAGAGGTTGTCTGGTTTACACCCCGAAATTGTATGGTTGGTTCACAATTTGGTTCTATGAATGTACGAATAGGTGAGGCCACGATTTCGCCATCCACTGTTGTACGTGACCTTGGCGTAATGCTTGACTCGTTCGGTCTCATGGACGAGCATATTCGCTATGTTTGTCTCATTCACGTTGGCGGATAAGTAAAATTAGAAAATTGTTAGACCAGCCCAGTGCTGAAAAATTGGTTCACGCTTTTGTCACATCGAAGTTAGATTATTGTAACAGTCTACTTTTTGGCCTACCTGCATATAAATTGAGCAAGCTTCAACACATTCAGAACTCTGCTGCTCGTTTGGTAACTGGACGGAAGATGGGCCGTCACATTGATATGACAACTATACACAAGGAGTTACACTGGCTTCCAGTAGAAGAACGAATCCGTTTTAAAATTCTTTGTTTGGTTTTTAAAATTGTCCATCAAGATGATCCAAATTACTTAACAGAACTAGTAACAATTGATAGCCAAGTACATAATACGAAGGAGTGTCGGTGTAAGATTGAATCCCTTTTCTGTCAAAGATCACGGAAAACAACTTTCTAGAACATATGGTGACAGAGCTTTTAGCGTGTATGCCCCTAAACTGTGGAATAGTTTGCCGCCCGAACTTCGGATGATAAAGAAATTCGCTCTTTTTAAGAAGTCTCTTAAAACCATTATTTTTCGTCAATGCTACTGTTGACTTGGATATAATTTTTACCTGCATTTTTTATAGTTTATTTATTTTTTATCATTTTTAGTGAAATTTTTAAAATACTTTCTTTGCTGTTTTTAGGTGGGATCCTTTAGTCTAGATTTTAAGCTTGCTTGTTTTTATCGATTGTTTTTAATTACACTCTTTCCTCTGTGAGTTATTTTGTATTTTCTGCGTTTTTTAGTTCTTCCAGTAATTTTCTGTAATGTACAGACCACTGAGACAAGGTGTGTAGTGGTCTTTAAACAATAAATTATTATTATTATTATTATTATTTTCCTGTATTACTATCCCAAGAACAGATGATAGGGAATTACTCTCCAATACTGTACAGAAATAGATTTAGTCTTATCTTTATTTTGAATCGAAAAATCAAAGACTACCTGCTCGTCCCGTTGCTTCATCAGACGTGCCATTACCAGGTGCTTGCTTGCCTTCTGCAACGAATATACGAGAGCTTACGGTGATGTTTGGATGCATTTGAGATTGCACGATCGTATATGTACTAGAGAAAGTTGAACCACCACAATTTTTCTATTTGCCAACAGTGCTTTTCATATATGATAGCATTTTACTATCAACATACCACATTCACCACCACTACTTTCGGTTTTAATGTGTGCTTTCTGTGTAATCTGAATTCACTTTTCCATCCGATAAAAGCATTGCATGTGTACGACGAGAAGGGACTATTACGTAGGATAATGAAACACGTACCTGTGAAATACCAAAGTCTAAATCAGGATACTCTAAAGGAAGTGCACATGATTTACACAAAACTTTCGTTTCCTTCCCTGAGACTGGGAGACATCGGTCGTTTATGTCTTCTGCGCCTGGCAGTAATTTTCCAACGGGGTGACTGGAACTCCTACACTTCACGGATGCTTGATAATTCGAGCCAGGGAAGTATGTATTGATAAGGTGCTCTAATTCATTTCAACATCTATTCTTACGTCTCTCACGTCCTTTGGTTGCGGTTGTATTGCGGGTTTACCATGGGAGGGACTCAGTACTTGCAACTGGATATCGGAACCTTCTTTGCAAAGGGTTAAGTGGAATTGATAACGCTTGATAAATATGCGTGCCGCGCGCTTCCTTAGAACGACTTCATCGCCTTTTGCTGACCAATATCTCAGACATCGAATAACCAAACGGTAAAAGAGGCCTTCAGGCAGGAAATTGCCCTTGAAATGGTAATAAAGCTGACAATACGAGGAGTGATCTACTGGGGAAATGATGCCCCTTTCACCGTTTGCATCTTTTTGAAGCAGGTTCGGTAGGTAGTAAATACATTCTTCTCCAGGTTTTACTGGCATCTCGCACAGTATGTCATACATTTCCATGATTGACAGGAGTATCACCTTGTCTTCTCCTCTGTGATGAACTGCCAGGAGATGGTCAACCAATTCGTCATGTAACCGTCCCTCGCGATGCAACTCTTCAAGTAGGCTCTCTATTTTTGGAGTATAACTTGATTTTTCGGTGCCTGATATGTCTTGGGTAATTAGTATCTTGAAAAGGTTCACCAGCCAAGCTACATCCACTATTACAGTCTCATTCAGCTCAGGTATTTCCCTGAAGTATAGTATTTCCCCAATGTCATGATAGAATGCGAGGGCTTCCGTGATTTCAGCTTCTTCCATTTCAATCGCCTTCCAAGCGCCTCCACGTCGTGTAGTGTCATCTTCTGTTTTGGCTGTTTCCTCAGCGAAAGCTCTAAAAGAATCCACTTCGCTTGTACTTCACCGCAAAAAAAGTATTCCATTGCTAGCTGCTGTATCATCTGTTGAAGAGAGTCAACTGCAGGATCGGCAGGGGTCTTACGGAAAAATCCTTTTGTAGACCTGTTATCGATCGCAATCGTACCGACAATATGTGCGTTAACTGCTTTAGGAGCATGCTTTCTCAAGTGATTTACGATCTTCTGAAGACGTTTATTAGCTTCGTCATCGACATTTCTGATGTTCTTATCCTGTGCATGATAAGTGATATTTTAATGAGTTTGATTTTATTTTGTCATACATTTATCGAGTGAAAGTTCTATCTTATGTTTGATCAAAACTGTCAAATTGTATTTTGATATAGTACCACAAGCTACTTTGCATGATAAGTGACATTTAATGAGTTTGATTTTATTTTGTCATACATTTATCGAGTGAAAGTTCTATCTTATGTTTGATCAAAACTGTCAAATGTATTTTGATATAGTACCACAAGCTACTTGTGTTTTTATCATATGTTAGCTTTGCCTTTGATGTAATTCATCATTATAAGTTTTTACGATTTTGACGATTTTAAGCACAGGCCCAGAAAATCACTTAATACAAAGTTACATTATTTCTAAGAATGAAATGAATTACAAATCCGAAGGAGCGGACACAGTCACTTCGTGGCAGCAAGGCGTCGTCGACACCTGAAGATAGAAGGCTCCATACACCTGACCCTACGCAATCAGCAGCGACTTGTTTCCGAAAATGTCTTATACTTTTCCTATAAATTATACAGGCATTAAAGGCCCAATAGGTGTATCTTTTAGCAATTTTTTGTGATTTTACTTGCAAAGTAAAACAAGTTCGTTGGTACGTACTTATTGAGGGGTGTTTATACAAGTATATAAACAGGGACTGCATGTGCAATTTTGAGCAAGATTAGTAAACCAGATATGAACTGAATTGCCTCGCGTGCACATTTTGTAAAGTACTTCTTGGGGTATTGGCTTTTATGACATTACATTGTTTTTATTCCCGAAATTAATCCAATCTATCTAAATTTGACATTATCCCCACTGTATTACGCAATGAAAAAAAAGAAAAGAAACCATTTGAAAATTATGATCCAACAATATCTGTCGATGCAAGTGCAAATGGCTGAGCAGGCTCTTAACTGGCAGAGGTCGCGTTTGCGTATAAATTCTGCATATTTCACATATAATTGCCATGTAGAACGAGTTGACCTACTTCACAGTATCTCAATGCGCCCAAAAACGATACAATCATCTGTGCCGCGCCGTGTAGCAGCAAAATGAGTTCGTGACCTTTGAAGTACGCGTTTCAAAAAATAAATACCCATGGGAACCTGCTCACCACGCCACGCAACTCATGTACAGCTGACTATGGTGCACTTGTCAGGCGATGGTCGATGATTCTGGTTATTGCCTATATTGTCAAGTTCAATGCCTAATTTACGGAAACACGAACTCTGTCTAGTGTATTCGAAGCTCTGCGTACAGGTTGTGCACACGGCCTCTACCACGTGCTGTCCTGTGGACAGTGTGGTACAAGCCGTCGGCCTACCACCGTACCGCCGGGAAACGCAGACCTATTGTACGCAGGAGCATGGCAGGAGCTAGCCTACTGCTCCTGATTTAACATCAATGCCAACATGGAAATCTCATGAAAAATTTGTCATTGTTGGTTCTGTAGCTAATACAATCTTGAAAAGCAACTTAAAAGACACAGACTGTCAATACGTCGCCATAATATTATGCTGATCTCAGCGGAACCATGCCGGAATATAAATTCGCTGACACACACACAAGATTGAAAAGTGTCACTCTACATCTCATTCTCAGAGAAAAATGCATTGATCAAATATTATGACGCTAACCTTCGATAATCTAGCTTTTGGTTCGCTATGTCCAGAGTAACCCACACGATTCTTAAAGTCAAACGTCGACAAGACGACATCAAGTCAAAACTCAAGATTAGCGATCAGCGCGGCCGAGTGACTGAATTCAGAAATCACTTTGTGTAAAATGTTTTAGTGCAGCAGTACATGAAGTAGGTCATGGCCTTGGACTCTGTGCACGAACCTGATTGGACACTTCAATACCTTTGACCCAAAGTTATTATTCATCAGCACTTCCATGCCATGAGGCTAGGTAGAGAACGTATTACGTACGCAGTGTACGCTGTGTGTGTTAGGAACGCACACAGGGAATGCACAGCGTACACTGCGTACGTACGCAGGGCTAGCGAGAGAGTTGCCGACATCGACGGTTATTTACGAAAAAAGAATAAAAGACTGGCATTTTTGGAAGCGATCGAGTAGCTGCGGTAGGCAGGGATACGACTTGGGCCCAAGAACGCTGAATTTCGGCAGTAATTTGGCTTTTTACGTCAAGTCCAAAAATGGATTTGAAGTCACCAACTCTACGTACGGGTCTTTGCAGGGCTGTGGTGAGCGGGGCTATTAATAGCTGTAGTGGAACACACAGCATCGTACGCAGGGCTAAGAACGTATGTACTCATTTCGGTCGATCGAGCAGCGAGGGAAACAATCAATTACCAAGGATGAAGCTAATTTGCTAAACGATATTTTATCTTGAATAGTGAGTTGAATGAGTAATAAAATATCATATTTTTAATGTTCAATACGAGGTTGAAACACGGAGGGACCGTGGTTGAAACCAGAGCTATCCAGCTGTAGCCAACCTGGACAAGCACATTTCACAGCGCCCTCAAACAGTCGATTGTTTTCACTTGTCATACGCGGCGTAACAGAAAAATTAAAACTTTCATAACTTCATTAATATCCAAGCCACGCCCACCAAAACCTTTTCAGTTCTAGCCATTTGAATTCTGAAGATGTCTACCAAATTTGACTGAAATACGTTCAGCCGTTTTT